>NW_028142643.1:147500-232500 GCF_055691185.1 Crinia signifera
CACCTCTTTTAAGTTTCAAATAAAACACGTTTGGTTGTGTAGTGACAGAGATCTCGCCTGTAGAATTCTGGGAAAAAACACCGCCCAACGTGGGGCTCGAACCCATGACCCTGAGATTAAGAGTCTCATGCTCTACCGACTGAGCTAGCCAGGCTTGGTTACTGTGATTTGACAAAAAGGCCACTCAAGCCAAGGAGTGCAATACAAGCTTATAAAGTAGATCTAGGCTACCACATTCAGTACACTGAGATGCATGCTTGGTTTCACACATTGAGGAAAATGGGTAAGTAACCGTGAAGTAAAATGTGAAGCATTGGTTGTTCAGTGGTAGAATTCTCGCCTGCCACGCGGGAGGCCCGGGTTCGATTCCCGGCCAATGCAGTACTCAAGTTTTACTGAAATTATGGTATATTTTGTTAAAGAGTGTCTGGCTCTTTGCATTTTGGTGGTGCAAGTATAGAATTCCACATACAATAAATTAATGGTAGAATCTTGTGGTTTAGTGGTAGAATTCCCACCTGCCAAGAGAGAGGTCTGGATCTGAAAAGGGAATAAACACCAAACAAATGTTGTACTAAAAGCATATGACTCTTAGCTTGGGAGTTTTATTTCTATTGACTAAGCTGGCCAGGCTTTGTTACAGTGTTGTAGCATCAAGGCAAGGCAACGCTTGCTCTTCAATCTACACTATTAAACCAAAGCAAAGTTTCCACATTCAGTAGATCCTGATATTCCTGCATGGTTTCACCCACTGATGTACACCTGAAACAGCGATATATTTTGTTAAAGAGTGCCTGGCTCTTTGCATTTTGGTGGTGCAGGTATAGAATTTAACATACAATGATTTAGTGGTAGAATCTTGTGGTTTAGTGGTAGAATTCTCGCCTGCCATGAGGGAGGCATGGATCTGAAAAGGGAATAAACACCACCCAATGTTGTGCTCAAAGCAAATGACTCTTAGATTTGGAGTCTTATTCGCTATTGACTCAGATAGCTAGGCTTTTTTACAGTGTTATGGCATCATGGCAAGGCAAGGATTGCCCTTCAATTTATAAAACCAAAGCAAGGTTTCCACATTTAGTAGATCCTGAGATTCCTGCTTGGTTTCACACACTGATGTACACCTCTTTTAAGTTTCAAATAAAACACGTTTGGTTGTGTAGTGACAGAGATCTCGCCTGTAGAATTCTGGGAAAAAACACCGCCCAACGTGGGGCTCGAACCCACAACCCTGAGATTAAGAGTCTCATGCTCTACCGACTGAGCTAGCCAGGCTTGGTTACTGTTGTGTGACAAAAAGGCCACTCAAGCCAAGGAGTGCCCTACAAGCTATTAAAGTAGATCTAGGCTACCACATTCAGTACACTGAGATGCATGCTTGGTTTCACAAATTGAGGAAAATGGGTAAGTAACCGTGAAGTAAAATGTGAAGCATTGGTTGTTCAGTGGTAGAATTCTCGCCTGCCACGCGGGAGGCCCGGGTTCGATTCCCGGCCAATGCAGTACTCAAGTTTTACTGAAATTATGGTATATTTTGTTAAAGAGTGTCTGGCTCTTTGCATTTTGGTGGTGCAGGTATAGAATTCCACATACAATAAATTAATGGTAGAATCTTGTGGTTTAGTGGTAGAATTCCCACCTGCCAAGAGAGAGGTCTGGATCTGAAAAGGGAATAAACACCAAACAAATGTTGTACTAAAAGCATATGACTCTTAGCTTGGGAGTTTTATTTCTATTGACTAAGCTGGCCAGGCTTTGTTACAGTGTTGTAGCATCAAGGCAAGGCAACGCTTGCTCTTCAATCTACACTATTAAACCAAAGCAAAGTTTCCACATTCAGTAGATCCTGATATTCCTGCATGGTTTCACCCACTGATGTACACCTGAAACAGCGATATATTTTGTTAAAAAGTGCCTGGCTCTTTGCATTTTGGTGGTGCAGGTATAGAATTTAACATACAATGATTTAGTGGTAGAATCTTGTGGTTTAGTGGTAGAATTCTCGCCTGCCATGAGGGAGGCATGGATCTGAAAAGGGAATAAACACCACCCAATGTTGTGCTCAAAGCAAATGACTCTTAGATTTGGAGTCTTATTCGCTATTGACTCAGATAGCTAGGCTTTTTTACAGTGTTATGGCATCATGGCAAGGCAAGGATTGCCCTTCAATTTATAAAACCAAAGCAAGGTTTCCACATTTAGTAGATCCTGAGATTCCTGCTTGGTTTCACACACTGATGTACACCTCTTTTAAGTTTCAAATAAAACATGTTTGGTTGTGTAGTGACAGAGATCTCTCCTGTAGAATTCTGGGAAAAAACACCGCCCAACGTGGGGCTCGAACCCACAACCCTGAGATTAAGAGTCTCATGCTCTACCGACTGAGCTAGCCAGGCTTGGTTACTGTTGTGTGACAAAAATGCCACTCAAGCCAAGGAGTGCCCTACAAGCTATTAAAGTAGATCTAGGCTACCACATTCAGTACACTGAGATGCATGCTTGGTCTCACAAATTGAGGAAAATGGGTAAGTAACCTTGAAGTAAAATGTGAAACATTGGTTGTTCAGTGGTAGAATTCTCGCCTGCCATGCGGGAGGCCCGGGTTCGATTCCCGGCCAATGCAGTACTCAAGTTTTACTGAAATTATGGTATATTTTGTTAAAGAGTGTCTGGCTCTTTGCTTTTTGGTGGTGCAGGTATAGAATTCCATATACAATAAATTAATGGTAGAATCTTGTGGTTTAGTGGTAGAATTCCCACCTGCCAAGAGAGAGGTCTGGATCTGAAAAGGGAATAAACACCAAACAAATGTTGTACTAAAAGCATATGACTCTTAGCTTGGGAGTTTTATTTCTATTGACTAAGCTGGCCAGGCTTTGTTACAGTGTTGTAGCATCAAGGCAAGGCAACGCTTGCTCTTCAATCTACACTACTAAACCAAAGCAAAGTTTCCACATTCAGTAGATCCTGATATTCCTGCATGGTTTCACCCACTGATGTACACCTGAAACAGCGATATATTTTGTTAAATAGTGCATGGCTCTTTGCATTTTGGTGGTGCAGGCATAGAATTCAACATACAATGATTTAGTGGTAGAATCTTGTGGTTTAGTGGTAGAATTCTCGCCTGCCATGAGGGAGGCATGGATCTGAAAAGGGAATAAACACCACCCAATGTTGTGCTCAAAGCAAATGATTTTTAGATTTGGAGTCTTATTCGCTATTGACTCAGATAGCTAGGCTTTTTTACAGTGTTATGGCATCATGGCAAGGCAAGGATTGCCCTTCAATCTATAAAACCAAAGCAAGGTTTCCACATTTAGTAGATCCTGAGATTCCTGCTTGGTTTCACACACTGATGTACACCTCTTTTAAGTTTAAAATTAAACACGTTTGGTTGTGTAGTGACAGAGATCTCACCTGTAGAATTCTGGGAAAAAACACCGCCCAATGTGGGGCTCGAACCCATGACCCTGAGATTAAGAGTCTCATTCTCTACCGACTGAGCTAGCCAGGCTTGGTTACTGTGATTTGACAAAAAGGCCACTCAAGCCAAGGAGTGCAATACAAGCTATTAAAGTAGATCTAGGCTACCACATTTAGTACACTGAGATGCATGCTTGGTTTCACACATTGAGGAAAATGGGTAAGTAACGGTGAGGTAAAATGTGAAGCATTGGTTGTTCAGTGGTAGAATTCTCGCCTGCCACGCGGGAGGCCCAGGTTCGATTCCCGGCCAATGCAGTACTCAAGTTTTACTGAAATTATGGTATATTTTGTTAAAGAGTGTCTGGCTCTTTGCTTTTTGGTGGTGCAGGTATAGAATTCCACATACAATAAATTAATGGTAGAATCTTGTGGTTTAGTGGTAGAATTCCCACCTGCCAAGAGAGAGGTCTGGATCTGAAAAGGGAATAAACACCAAACAAATGTTGTACTAAAAGCATATGACTCTTAGCTTGGGAGTTTTATTTCTATTGACTAAGCTGGCCAGGCTTTGTTACAGTGTTGTAGCATCAAGGCAAGGCAACGCTTGCTCTTCAATCTACACTATTAAACCAAAGCAAAGTTTCCACATTCAGTAGATCCTGATATTCCTGCATGGTTTCACCCACTGATGTACACCTGAAACAGCGATATATTTTGTTAAAGAGTGCCTGGCTCTTTGCATTTTGGTGGTGCAGGTATAGAATTTAACATACAATGATTTAGTGGTAGAATCTTGTGGTTTAGTGGTAGAATTCTCGCCTGCCATGAGGGAGGCATGGATCTGAAAAGGGAATAAACACCACCCAATGTTGTGCTCAAAGCAAATGACTCTTAGATTTGGAGTCTTATTCGCTATTGACTCAGATAGCTAGGCTTTTTTACAGTGTTATGGCATCATGGCAAGGCAAGGATTGCCCTTCAATTTATAAAACCAAAGCAAGGTTTCCACATTTAGTAGATCCTGAGATTCCTGCTTTGTTTCACACACTGATGTACACCTCTTTTAAGTTTCAAATAAAACACGTTTGGTTGTGTAGTGACAGAGATCTCGCCTGTAGAATTCTGGGAAAAAACACCGCCCAACGTGGGGCTCGAACCCACGACCCTGAGATTAAGAGTCTCATGCTCTACCGACTGAGCTAGCCAGGCTTGGTTACTGTTGTGTGACAAAAAGGCCACTCAAGCCAAGGAGTGCCCTACAAGCTATTAAAGTAGATCTAGGCTACCACATTCAGTACACTGAGATGCATGCTTGGTTTCACAAATTGAGGAAAATGGGTAAGTAACCGTGAAGTACAATGTGAAACATTGGTTGTTCAGTGGTAGAATTCTCGCCTGCCACGCGGGAGGCCCGGGTTCGATTCCCGGTCAATGCAGTACTCAAGTTTTACTGAAATTATGGTATATTTTGTTAAAGAGTGTCTGGCACTTTGCTTTTTGGTGGTGCAGGTATAGAATTCCACATACAATAAATTAATGGTAGAATCTTGTGGTTTAGTGGTAGAATTCCCACCTGCCAAGAGAGAGGTCTGGATCTGAAAAGGGAATAAACACCAAACAAATGTTGTACTAAAAGCATATGACTCTTAGCTTGGGAGTTTTATTTCTATTGACTAAGCTGGCCAGGCTTTGTTACAGTGTTGTAGCATCAAGGCAAGGCAACGCTTGCTCTTCAATCTACACTATTAAACCAAAGCAAAGTTTCCACATTCAGTAGATCCTGATATTCCTGCATGGTTTCACCCACTGATGTACACCTGAAACAGCGATATATTTTGTTAAAGAGTGCCTGGCTCTTTGCATTTTGGTGGGGCAGGTATAGAATTTAACATACAATGATTTAGTGGTAGAATCTTGTGGTTTAGTGGTAGAATTCTCGCCTGCCATGAGGGAGGCATGGATCTGAAAAGGGAATAAACACCACCCAATGTTGTGCTCAAAGCAAATGACTCTTAGATTTGGAGTCTTATTCGCTATTGACTCAGATAGCTAGGCTTTTTTACAGTGTTATGGCATCATGGCAAGGCAAGGATTGCCCTTCAATTTATAAAACCAAAGCAAGGTTTCCACATTTAGTAGATCCTGAGATTCCTGCTTGGTTTCACACACTGATGTACACCTCTTTTAAGTTTCAAATAAAACACGTTTGGTTGTGTAGTGACAGAGATCTCGCCTGTAGAATTCTGGGAAAAAACACCGCCCAACGTGGGGCTCGAACCCACGACCCTGAGATTAAGAGTCTCATGCTCTACCGACTGAGCTAGCCAGGCTTGGTTACTGTTGTGTGACAAAAAGGCCACTCAAGCCAAGGAGTGCCCTACAAGCTATTAAAGTAGATCTAGGCTACCACATTCAGTACACTGAGATGCATGCTTGGTTTCACAAATTGAGGAAAATGGGTAAGTAACCGTGAAGTACAATGTGAAACATTGGTTGTTCAGTGGTAGAATTCTCGCCTGCCACGCGGGAGGCCCGGGTTCGATTCCCGGTCAATGCAGTACTCAAGTTTTACTGAAATTATGGTATATTTTGTTAAAGAGTGTCTGGCACTTTGCTTTTTGGTGGTGCAGGTATAGAATTCCACATACAATAAATTAATGGTAGAATCTTGTGGTTTAGTGGTAGAATTCCCACCTGCCAAGAGAGAGGTCTGGATCTGAAAAGGGAATAAACACCAAACAAATGTTGTACTAAAAGCATATGACTCTTAGCTTGGGAGTTTTATTTCTATTGACTAAGCTGGCCAGGCTTTGTTACAGTGTTGTAGCATCAAGGCAAGGCAACGCTTGCTCTTCAATCTACACTATTAAACCAAAGCAAAGTTTCCACATTCAGTAGATCCTGATATTCCTGCATGGTTTCACCCACTGATGTACACCTGAAACAGCGATATATTTTGTTAAAGAGTGCCTGGCTCTTTGCATTTTGGTGGGGCAGGTATAGAATTTAACATACAATGATTTAGTGGTAGAATCTTGTGGTTTAGTGGTAGAATTCTCGCCTGCCATGAGGGAGGCATGGATCTGAAAAGGGAATAAACACCACCCAATGTTGTGCTCAAAGCAAATGACTCTTAGATTTGGAGTCTTATTCGCTATTGACTCAGATAGCTAGGCTTTTTTACAGTGTTATGGCATCATGGCAAGGCAAGGATTGCCCTTCAATTTATAAAACCAAAGCAAGGTTTCCACATTTAGTAGATCCTGAGATTCCTGCTTGGTTTCACACACTGATGTACACCTCTTTTAAGTTTCAAATAAAACACGTTTGGTTGTGTAGTGACAGAGATCTCGCCTGTAGAATTCTGGGAAAAAACACCGCCCAACGTGGGGCTCGAACCCACGACCCTGAGATTAAGAGTCTCATGCTCTACTGACTGAGCTAGCCAGGCTTGGTTACTGTTGTGTGACAAAAATGTCACTCAAGCCAAGGAGTGCCCTACAAGCTATTAAAGTAGATCTAGGCTACCACATTCAGTACACTGAGATGCATGCTTGGTCTCACAAATTGAGGAAAATGGGTAAGTAACCGTGAAGTAAAATGTGAAACATTGGTTGTTCAGTGGTAGAATTCTCGCCTGCCACGCGGGAGGCCCGGGTTCGATTCCCGGCCAATGCAGTACTCAAGTTTTACTGAAATTGTGGTATATTTTGTTAAAGAGTGTCTGGCTCTTTGCTTTTTGGTGGTGCAGGTATAGAATTCCACATACAATAAATTAATGTTAGAATCTTGTGGTTTAGTGGTAGAATTCCCACCTGCCAAGAGAGAGGTCTGGATCTGAAAAGGGAATAAACACCAAACAAATGTTGTACTAAAAGCATATGACTCTTAGCTTGGGAGTTTTATTTCTATTGACTAAGCTGGCCAGGCTTTGTTACAGTGTTGTAGCATCAAGGCAAGGCAACGCTTGCTCTTCAATCTACACTACTAAACCAAAGCAAAGTTTCCACATTCAGTAGATCCTGATATTCCTGCATGGATTCACCCACTGATGTACACCTGAAACAGCGATATATTTTGTTAAATAGTGCATGGCTCTTTGCATTTTGGTGGTGCAGGCATAGAATTCAACATACAATGATTTAGTGGTAGAATCTTGTGGTTTAGTGGTAGAATTCTCGCCTGCCATGAGGGAGGCATGGATCTGAAAAGGGAATAAACACCACCCAATGCTGTGCTCAAAGCAAATGACTCTTAGATTTGGAGTCTTATTCGCTATTGACTCAGATAGCTAGGCTTTTTTACAGTGTTATGGCATCATGGCAAGGCAAGGATTGCCCTTCAATCTATAAAACCAAAGCAAGGTTTCCACATTTAGTAGATCCTGAGATTCCTGCATGGTTTCACACACTGATGTACACCTCTTTTAAGTTTCAAATAAAACATGTTTGGTTGTGTAGTGACAGAGATCTCGCCTGTAGAATTCTGGGAAAAAACACCGCCCAACGTGGGGCTCGAACCCACTACCCTGAGATTAAGAGTCTCATGCTCTACCGACTGAGCTAGCCAGGCTTGGTTACTGTGATGTAACAAAAAGGCCACTCAAGCCAAGGAGTGCCCTACAAGCTATTAAAGTAGATCTAGGCTACCACATTCAGTACACTGATATGCATGCTTGGTTTCACACATTGAGGAAAATGGGTAAGTAACCGTGAAGTAAAATGTGAAACATTGGTTGTTCAGTGGTAGAATTCTCGCCTGCCACGCGGGAGGCCCGGGTTCGATTCCCGGCCAATGCAGTACTCAAATTTTACTGAAATTATGGTATATTTTGTTAAAGAGTGTCTGGCTCTTTGCATTTTGGTGGTGCAAGTATAGAATTCCACATACAATAAATTAATGCTAGAATCTTGTGGTTTAGTGGTAGAATTCCCACCTGCCAAGAGAGAGGTCTGGATCTGAAAAGGGAATAAACACCAAACAAATGTTGTACTAAAAGCATATGACTCTTAGCTTGGGAGTTTTATTTCTATTGACTAAGCTGGCCAGGCTTTGTTACAGTGTTGTAGCATCAAGGCAAGGCAACGCTTGCTCTTCAATCTACACTATTAAACCAAAGCAAAGTTTCCACATTCAGTAGATCCTGATATTCCTGCATGGTTTCACCCACTGATGTACACCTGAAACAGCGATATATTTTGTTAAAGAGTGCCTGGCTCTTTGCATTTTGGTGGTGCAGGTATAGAATTTAACATACAATGATTTAGTGGTAGAATCTTGTGGTTTAGTGGTAGAATTCTCGCCTGCCATGAGGGAGGCATGGATCTGAAAAGGGAATAAACACCACCCAATGTTGTGCTCAAAGCAAATGACTCTTAGATTTGGAGTCTTATTCGCTATTGACTCAGATAGCTAGGCTTTTTTTACAGTGTTATGGCATCATGGCAAGGCAAGGATTGCCCTTCAATTTATAAAACCAAAGCAAGGTTTCCACAATTAGTAGATCCTGAGATTCCTGCTTGGTTTCACACACTGATGTACACCTCTTTTAAGTTTCAAATAAAACACGTTTGGTTGTGTAGTGACAGAGATCTCGCCTGTAGAATTCTGGGAAAAAACACCGCCCAACGTGGGGCTCAAACCCACGACCCTGAGATTAAGAGTCTCATGCTCTACCGACTGAGCTAGCCAGGCTTGGTTACTGTGATGTGACAAAAAGGCCACTCAAGCCAAGGAGTGCAATACAAGCTATTAAAGTAGATCTAGGCTACCACATTCAGTACACTGAGATGCATGCTTGGTTTCACACATTGAGGAAAATGGGTAAGTAACCGTGAAGTAAAATGTGAAGCATTGGTTGTTCAGTGGTAGAATTCTCGCCTGCCACGCGGGAGGCCCTGGTTTGATTCCCGGCCAATGCAGTACTCAAGTTTTACTGAAATTATGGTATATTTTGTTAAAGAGTGACTGGCTCTTTGCATTTTGGTGGTGCAGGTATAGAATTCCACATACAATAAATTAATGGTAGAATCTTGTGGTTTAGTGGTAGAATTCCCACCTGCCAAGAGAGAGGTCTGGATCTGAAAAGGGAATAAACACCAAACAAATGTTGTACTAAAAGCATATGACTCTTAGCTTGGGAGTTTTATTTCTATTGACTAAGCTGGCCAGGCTTTGTTACAGTGTTGTAGCATCAAGGCAAGGCAACGCTTGCTCTTCAATCTACACTATTAAACCAAAGCAAAGTTTCCACATTCAGTAGATCCTGATATTCCTGCATGGTTTCACCCACTGATGTACACCTGAAACAGCGATATATTTTGTTAAAGAGTGCCTGGCTCTTTGCATTTTGGTGGTGCAGGTATAGAATTTAACATACAATGATTTAGTGGTAGAATCTTGTGGTTTAGTGGTAGAATTCTCGCCTGCCATGAGGGAGGCATGGATCTGAAAAGGGAATAAACACCACCCAATGTTGTGCTCAAAGAAAATGACTCTTAGATTTGGAGTCTTATTCGCTATTGACTCAGATAGCTAGGCTTTTTTACAGTGTTATGGCATCATGGCAAGGCAAGGATTGCCCTTCAATTTATAAAACCAAAGCAAGGTTTCCACATTTAGTAGATCCTGAGATTCCTGCTTGGTTTCACACACTGATGTACACCTCTTTTAAGTTTCAAATAAAACACGTTTGGTTGTGTAGTTACAGAGATCTCGCCTGTAGAATTCTGGGAAAAAACACCGCCCAACGTGGGGCTCGAACCCACGACCCTGAGATTAAGAGTCTCATGCTCTACCGACTGAGCTAGCCAGGCTTGGTTACTGTGATGTGACAAAAAGGCCACTCAAGCCAAGGAGTGCCCTACAAGCTATTAAAGTAGATCTAGGCTACCACATTCAGTACACTGAGATGCATGCTTGGTTTCACACATTGAGGAAAATGGGTAAGTAACCTTGAAGTAAAATGTGAAGCATTGGTTGTTCAGTGGTAGAATTCTCGCCTGCCACGCGGGAGGCCCGGGTTCGATTCCCGGCCAATGCAGTACTCAAGTTTTACTGAAATAATGGTATATTTTGTTAAAGAGTGGCTGGCTCTTTGCATTTTGGTGGTGCAGGTATAGAATTCCACATACAATAAATTAATGTTAGAATCTTGTGGTTTAGTGGTAGAATTCCCACCTGCCAAGAGAGAGGTCTGGATCTGAAAAGGGAATAAACACCAAACAAATGTTGTACTAAAAGCATATGACTCTTAGCTTGGGAGTTTTATTTCTATTGACTAAGCTGGCCAGGCTTTGTTACAGTGTTGTAGCATCAAGGCAAGGCAACGCTTGCTCTTCAATCTACACTATTAAACCAAAGCAAAGTTTCCACATTCAGTAGATCCTGATATTCCTGCATGGTTTCACCCACTGATGTACACCTGAAACAGCGATATATTTTGTTAAAGAGTGCCTGGCTCTTTGCATTTTGGTGGTGCAGGTATAGAATTTAACATACAATGATTTAGTGGTAGAATCTTGTGGTTTAGTGGTAGAATTCTCGCCTGCCATGAGGGAGGCATGGATCTGAAAAGGGAATAAACACCACCCAATGTTGTGCTCAAAGCAAATGACTCTTAGATTTGGAGTCTTATTCGCTATTGACTCAGATAGCTAGGCTTTTTTACAGTGTTATGGCATCATGGCAAGGCAAGGATTGCCCTTCAATTTATAAAACCAAAGCAAGGTTTCCACATTTAGTAGATCCTGAGATTCCTGCTTGGTTTCACACACTGATGTACACCTCTTTTAAGTTTCAAATAAAACACGTTTGGTTGTGTAGTGACAGAGATCTCGCCTGTAGAATTCTGGGAAAAAACACCGCCCAACGTGGGGCTCGAACCCACGACCCTGAGATTAAGAGTCTCATGCTCTACCGACTGAGCTAGCCAGGCTTGGTTACTGTGATGTGACAAAAAGGCCACTCAAGCCAAGGAGTGCCCTACAAGCTATTAAAGTAGATCTAGGCTACCACATTCAGTACACTGAGATGCATGCTTGGTTTCACAAATTGAGGAAAATGGGTAAGTAACCGTGAAGTAAAATGTGAAGCATTGGTTGTTCAGTGGTGGAATTCTCGCCTGCCACGCGGGAGGCCCGGGTTCGATTCCCGGCCAATGCAGTACTCAAGTTTTACTGAAATTATGGTATATTTTGTTAAAGAGTGTCTGGCTCTTTGCATTTTGGTGGTGCAGGTAAAGAATTCCACATACAATAAATTAATGTTAGAATCTTGTGGTTAAGTGGTAGAATTCCCACCTGCCAAGAGAGAGGTCTGGATCTGAAAAGGGAATAAACACCAAACAAATGTTGTACTAAAAGCATATGACTCTTAGCTTGGGAGTTTTATTTCTATTGACTAAGCTGGCCAGGCTTTGTTACAGTGTTGTAGCATCAAGGCAAGGCAACGCTTGCTCTTCAATCTACACTATTAAACCAAAGCAAAGTTTCCACATTCAGTATCCTGATATTCCTGCATGGTTTCACCCACTGATGTACACCTGAAACAGCGATATATTTTGTTAAAGAGTGCCTGGCTCTTTGCATTTTGGTGGTGCAGGTATAGAATTCAACATACAATGATTTAGTGGTAGAATCTTGTAGTTTAGTGGTAGAATTGTCGCCTGCTATGAGGGAGGCATCGATCTGAAAAGGGAATAAACACCACCCAATGTTGTGCTCAAAGCAAATGGCTCTTAGATTTGGAGTCTTATTCGCTATTGACTCAGATAACTAGGCTTTTTTACAGTGTTATGGCATCATGGCAAGGCAAGGATTGCCTTTCAATCTATAAAACCAAAGCTAGGTTTCCACATTTAGTAGATCCTGAGATTCCTGCTTGGTTTCACACACTGATGTACACCTCTTTTAAGTTTCAAATAAAACACGTTTGGTTGTGTAGTGACAGAGAGCTCGCCTGTAGAATTCTGGGAAAAAACACCGCCCAACGTGGGGCTCGAACCCACGACCCTGAGATTAAGAGTGTCATGCTCTACCGACTGAGCTAGCCAGGCTTGTTTACTGTTGTGTGACAAAAAGGCCACTCAAGCCAAGGAGTGCCCTACAAGCTATTAAAGTAGATCTAGGCTACCACATTCAGTACACTGAGATGCATGCTTGGTTTCACAAATTGAGGAAAATGGGTAAGTAACCGTGAAGTAAAATGTGAAGCATTGGTTGTTCAGTGGTAGAATTCTCGCCTGCCACGCGGGAGGGCCGGGTTCGATTCCCGGCCAATGCAGTACTCAAGTTTTACTGAAATTATGGTATATTTTGTTAAAGAGTGTCTGGCTCTTTGCTTTTTGGTGGTGCAGGTATAGAATTCCACATACAATAAATTAATGTTAGAATCTTGTGGTTTAGTGGTAGAATTCCCACCTGCCAAGAGAGAGGTCTGGATCTGAAAAGGGAATAAACACCAAACAAATGTTGTACTAAAAGCATATGACTCTTAGCTTGGGAGTTTTATTTCTATTGACTAAGCTGGCCAGGCTTTGTTACAGTGTTGTAGCATCAAGGCAAGGCAACGCTTGCTCTTCAATCTACACTACTAAACCAAAGCAAAGTTTCCACATTCAGTAGATCCTGATATTCCTGCATGGTTTCACCCACTGATGTACACCTGAAACAGCGATATATTTTGTTAAATAGTGCATGGCTCTTTGCATTTTGGTGGTGCAGGCATAGAATTCAACATACAATGATTTAGTGGTAGAATCTTGTGGTTTAGTGGTAGAATTCTCGCCTGCCATGAGGGAGGCATGGATCTGAAAAGGGAATAAACACCACCCAATGTTGTGCTCAAAGCAAATGACTCTTAGATTTGGAGTCTTATTCGCTATTGACTCAGATAGCTAGGCTTTTTTACAGTGTTATGGCATCATGGCAAGGCAAGGATTGCCCTTCAATCTATAAAACCAAAGCAAGGTTTCCACATTTAGTAGATCCTGAGATTCCTGCTTGGTTTCACACACTGATGTACACCTCTTTTAAGTTTCAAATAAAACACGTTTGGTTGTGTAGTGACAGAGATCTCGCCTGTAGAATTCTGGGAAAAAACACCGCCCAATGTGGGGCTCGAACCCATGACCCTGAGATTAAGAGTCTCATGCTCTACCGACTGAGCTAGCCAGGCTTGGTTAATGTGATTTGACAAAAAGGCCACTCAAGCCAAGGAGTGCAATACAAGCTATTAAAGTAGATCTAGGCTACCACATTCAGTACACTGAGATGCATGCTTGGTTTCACACATTGAGGAAAATGGGTAAGTAACCGTGAAGTAAAATGTGAAGAATTGGTTGTTCAGTGGTAGAATTCTCGCCTGCCACGCGGGAGGCCCGGGTTCGATTCCCGGCCAATGCAGTACTCAAGTTTTACTGAAATTATGGTATATTTTGTTAAAGAGTGTCTGGCTCTTTGCTTTTTGGTGGTGCAGGTATAGAATTCCACATACAATAAATTAATGTTAG
This sequence comes from Crinia signifera, assembly GCF_055691185.1. NCBI lineage: Eukaryota > Metazoa > Chordata > Amphibia > Anura > Myobatrachidae > Crinia > Crinia signifera. The sequence goes on from NW_028142643.1 coordinate 161,440, forward strand.
AATCTTGTGGTTTAGTGGTAGAATTCCCACCTGCCAAGAGAGAGGTCTGGATCTGAAAAGGGAATAAACACCAAACAAATGTTGTACTAAAAGCATATGACTCTTAGCTTGGGAGTTTTATTTCTATTGACTAAGCTGGCCAGGCTTTGTTACAGTGTTGTAGCATCAAGGCAAGGCAACGCTTGCTCTTCAATCTACACTATTAAACCAAAGCAAAGTTTCCACATTCAGTAGATCCTGATATTCCTGCATGGTTTCACCCACTGATGTACACCTGAAACAGCGATATATTTTGTTAAAGAGTGCCTGGCTCTTTGCATTTTGGTGGTGCAGGTATAGAATTTAACATACAATGATTTAGTGGTAGAATCTTGTGGTTTAGTGGTAGAATTCTCGCCTGCCATGAGGGAGGCATGGATCTGAAAAGGGAATAAACACCACCCAATGTTGTGCTCAAAGCAAATGACTCTTAGATTTGGAGTCTTATTCGCTATTGACTCAGATAGCTAGGCTTTTTTACAGTGTTATGGCATCATGGCAAGGCAATGATTGCCCTTCAATTTATAAAACCAAAGCAAGGTTTCCACATTTAGTAGATCCTGAGATTCCTGCTTGGTTTCACACAGTGATGTACACCTCTTTTAAGTTTCAAATAAAACACGTTTGGTTGTGTAGTGACAGAGATCTCGCCTGTAGAATTCTGTGAAAAAACACCGCCCAACGTGGGGCTCGAACCCACGACCCTGAGATTAAGAGTCTTATGCTCTACCGACTGAGCTAGCCAGGCTTGGTTACTGTTGTGTGACAAAAAGGCCACTCAAGCCAAGGAGTGCAATACAAGCTATTAAAGTAGATCTAGGCTACCACATTCAGTACACTGAGATGCATGCTTGGTTTCACACATTGAGGAAAATGGGTAAGTAACCGTGAAGTAAAATGTGAAGCATTGGTTGTTCAGTGGTAGAATTCTCGCCTGCCACGCGGGAGGCCCGGGTTCAATTCCCGGCCAATGCAGTACTCAAGTTTTACTGAAATTATGGTATATTTTGTTAAAGAGTGTCTGGCTCTTTGCATTTTGGTGGTGCAGGTATAGAATTCCACATATAATAAATTAATGGTAGAATCTTGTGGTTTAGTGGTAGAATTCCCACCTGCCAAGAGAGAGGTCTGCATCTGAAAAGGGAATAAACACCAAACAAATGTTGTACTAAAAGCATATGACTCTTAGCTTGGCAGTTTTATTTCTATTGACTAAGCTGGCCAGGCTTTGTTACAGTGTTGTAGCATCAAGGCAATGCAACGCTTGCTCTTCAATCTACACTATTAAACCAAAGCAAAGTTTCCACATTCAGTAGATCCTGATATTCCTGCATGGTTTCACCCACTGATGTACACCTGAAACAGCGATATATTTTGTTAAAGAGTGCCTGGCTCTTTGCATTTTGGTGGTGCAGGTATAGAATTTAACATACAATGATTTAGTGGTAGAATCTTGTGGTTTAGTGGTAGAATTCTCGCCTGCCATGAGGGAGGCATGGATCTGAAAAGGGAATAAACACCACCCAATGTTGTGCTCAAAGCAAATGACTCTTAGATTTGGAGTCTTATTCGCTATTGACTCAGATAGCTAGGCTTTTTTACAGTGTTATGGCATCATGGCAAGGCAAGGATTGCCCTTCAATTTATAAAACCAAAGCAAGGTTTCCACATTTAGTAGATCCTGAGATTCCTGCTTGGTTTCACACACTGATGTACACCTCTTTTAAGTTTCAAATAAAACACGTTTGGTTGTGTAGTGACAGAGATCTCGCCTGTAGAATTCTGGGAAAAAACACCGCCCAACGTGGGGCTCGAACCCACGACCCTGAGATTAAGAGTCTCATGCTCTACCGACTGAGCTAGCCAGGCTTGGTTACTGTGATGTGACAAAAAGGCCACTCAAGCCAAGGAGTGCCCTACAAGCTATTAAAGTAGATCTAGGCTACCACATTCAGTACACTGAGATGCATGCTTGGTTTCACACATTGAGGAAAATGGGTAAGTAACCGTGAAGTAAAATGTGAAGCATTTGTTGTTCAGTGGTAGAATTCTCGCCTGCCACGCGGGAGGCCCGGGTTTGATTCCCGGCCAATGCAGTACTCAAGTTTTACTGAAATTATGGTATATTTTGTTAAAGAGTGGCTGGCTCTTTGCATTTTGGTGGTGCAGGTATAGAATTCCACATACAATAAATTAATGGTAGAATCTTGTGGTTTAGTGGTAGAATTCCCACCTGCCAAGAGAGAGGTCTGGATCTGAAAAGGGAATAAACACCAAACAAATGTTGTACTAAAAGCATATGACTCTTAGCTTGGGAGTTTTATTTCTATTGACTAAGCTGGCCAGGCTTTGTTACAGTGTTGTAGCATCAAGGCAAGGCAACGCTTGCTCTTCAATCTACACTATTAAACCAAAGCAAAGTTTCCACATTCAGTAGATCCTGATATTCCTGCATGGTTTCACCCACTGATGTACACCTGAAACAGCGATATATTTTGTTAAAGAGTGCCTGGCTCTTTGCATTTTGGTGGTGCAGGTATAGAGTTCAACATACAATGATTTAGTGGTAGAATCTTGTGGTTTAGTGGTAGAATTCTCGCCTGCCATGAGGGAGGCATGGATCTGAAAAGGGAATAAACACCACCCAATGTTGTGCTCAAAGCAAATGACTCTTAGATTTGGAGTCTTATTCGCTATTGACTCAGATAGCTAGGCTTTTTTACAGTGTTATGGCATCATGGCAAGGCAAGGATTGCCCTTCAATCTATAAAACCAAAGCAAGGTTTCCACATTTAGTAGATCCTGAGATTCCTGCTTGGTTTCACACACTGATGTACACCTCTTTTAAGTTTCAAATAAAACACGTTTGGTTGTGTAGTGACAGAGATCTCGCCTTTAGGATTCTGGGAAAAAACACAGCCCAACGTGGGGCTCGAACCCACGACCCTGAGATTAAGAGTCTCATGCTCTACCGACTGAGCTAGCCAGGCTTGGTTACTGTTGTGTGACAAAAAGGCCACTCAAGCCAAGGAGTGCCCTACAAGCTATTAAAGTAGATCTAGGCTACCACATTCAGTACACTGAGATGCATGCTTGGTTTCACAAATTGAGGAAAATGGGTAAGTAACCGTGAAGTAAAATGTGAAGCATTGGTTGTTCAGTGGTAGAATTCTCGCCTGCCACGCGGGAGGCCCGGGTTCGATTCCCGGCCAATGCAGTACTCAAGTTTTATTGAAATTATGGTATATTTTGTTAAAGAGTGTCTGGCTCTTTGCTTTTTGGTGGTGCAGGTATAGAATTCCACATACAATAAATTAATGTTAGAATCTTGTGGTTTAGTGGTAGAATTCCCACCTGCCAAGAGAGAGGTCTGGATCTGAAAAGGGAATAAATACCAAACAAATGTTGTACTAAAAGCATATGACTCTTAGCATGGGAGTTTTATTTCTATTGACTAAGCTGGCCAGGCTTTGTTACAGTGTTGTAGCATCAAGGCAAGGCAACACTTGCTCTTCAATCTACACTATTAAACCAAAGCAAAGTTTCCACATTCAGTAGATCCTGATATTCCTGCATGGTTTCACCCACTGATGTACACCTGAAACAGCGATATATTTTGTTAAAGAGTGCCTGGCTCTTTGCATTTTGGTGGTGCAGGTATAGAATTTAACATACAATGATTTAGTGGTAGAATCTTGTGGTTTAGTGGTAGAATTCTCGCCTGCCATGAGGGAGGCATGGATCTGAAAAGGGAATAAACACCACCCAATGTTGTGCTCAAAGCAAATGACTCTTAGATTTGGAGTCTTATTCGCTATTGACTCAGATAGCTAGGCTTTTTTACAGTGTTATGGCATCATGGCAAGGCAAGGATTGCCCTTCAATTTATAAAACCAAAGCAAGGTTTCCACATTTAGTAGATCCTGAGATTCCTGCTTGGTTTCACACACTGATGTACACCTCTTTTAAGTTTCAAATAAAACATGTTTGGTTGTGTAGTGACAGAGATCTCGCCTGTAGAATTCTGGGAAAAAACACCGCCCAACGTGGGGCTCGAACCCACGACCCTGAGATTAAGAGTCTCATGCTCTACCGACTGAGCTAGCCAGGCTTGGTTACTGTGATTTGACAAAAAGGCCACTCAAGCCAAGGAGTGCAATACAAGCTATTAAAGTAGATCTAGGCTACCACATTCAGTACACTGAGATGCATGCTTGGTTTCACACATTGAGGAAAATGGGTAAGTAACCGTGAAGTAAAATGTGAAGCATTGGTTGTTCAGTGGTAGAATTCTCGCCTGCCACGCGGGAGGCCCGGGTTCGATTCCCGGCCAATGCAGTACTCAAGTTTTACTGAAATTATGGTATATTTTGTTAAAGAGTGTTTGGCTCTTTGCATTTTGGTGGTGCAAGTATAGAATTCCACATACAATAAATTAATGGTAGAATCTTGTGGTTTAGTGGTAGAATTCCCACCTGCCAAGAGAGAGGTCTGGATCTGAAAAGGGAATAAACACCAAACAAATGTTGTACTAAAAGCATATGACTCTTAGCTTGGGAGTTTTATTTCTATTGACTAAGCTGGCCAGGCTTTGTTACAGTGTTGTAGCATCAAGGCAAGGCAACGCTTGCTCTTCAATCTACACTACTAAACCAAAGCAAAGTTTCCACATTCAGTAGATTCTGATATTCCTGCATGGTTTCACCCACTGATGTACACCTGAAACAGCGATATATTTTGTTAAATAGTGCATGGCTCTTTGCATTTTGGTGGTGCAGGCATAGAATTCAACATACAATGATTTAGTGGTAGAATCTTGTGGTTTAGTGGTAGAATTCTCGCCTGCCATGAGGGAGGCATGGATCTGAAAAGGGAATAAACACCACCCAATGTTGTGCTCAAAGCAAATGACTCTTAGATTTGGAGTCTTATTCGCTATTGACTCAGATAGCTAGGCTTTTTTACAGTGTTATGGCATCATGGCAAGGCAAGGATTGCCCTTCAATTTATAAAACCAAAGCAAGGTTTCCACATTTAGTAGATCCTGAGATTCCTGCTTGGTTTCACACACTGATTGTCACCTCTTTTAAGTTTCAAATAAAACACGTTTGGTTGTGTAGTGACAGAGATCTCGCCTGTAGAATTCTGGGAAAAAACACCGCCCAATGTGGGGCTCGAACCCATGACCCTGAGATTAAGAGTCTCATGCTCTACCGACTGAGCTAGCCAGGCTTGGTTACTGTGATTTGACAAAAAGGCCACTCAAGCCGAGGAGTGCAATACAAGCTATTAAAGTAGATCTAGGCTACCACATTCAGTACACTGAGAATCTTGTGGTTTAGTGGTAGAATTCTCGCCTGCCATGAGGGAGGCATGGATCTGAAAAGGGAATAAACACCACCCAATGTTGTGCTCAAAGCAAATGACTCTTAGATTTGGAGTCTTATTCGCTATTGACTCAGATAGCTAGGCTTTTTTACAGTGTTATGGCATGATGGCAAGGCAAGGATTGCCCTTCAATTTATAAAACCAAAGCAAGGTTTCCACATTTAGTAGATCCTGAGATTCCTGCTTGGTTTCACACACTGATGTACACCTCTTTTAAGTTTCAAATAAAACATGTTTGGTTGTGTAGAATTCTGGGAAAAAACACCGCCCAACGTGGGGCTCGAACCCACGACCCTGAGATTAAGAGTCTCATGCTCTACCGACTGAGCTAGCCAGGCTTGGTTACTGTTGTGTGACAAAAAGGCCACTCAAGCCAAGGAGTGCCCTACAAGCTATTAAAGTAGATCTAGGCTACCACATTCAGTACACTGAGATGCATGCTTGGTTTCACACATTGAGGAAAATGGGTAAGTAACCGTGAAGTAAAATGTGAAGCATTGGTTGTTCAGTGGTAGAATTCTCGCCTGCCACGCGGGAGGCCCGGGTTCGATTCCCGGCCAATGCAGTACTCAAGTTTTATTGAAATTATGGTATATTTTGTTAAAGAGTGTCTGGCTCTTTGCTTTTTGGTGGTGCAGGTATAGAATTCCACATACAATAAATTAATGTTAGAATCTTGTGGTTTAGTGGTAGAATTCCCACCTGCCAAGAGAGAGGTCTGGATCTGAAAAGGGAATAAACACCAAACAAATGTTGTACTAAAAGCATATGACTCTTAGCATGGGAGTTTTATTTCTATTGACTAAGCTGGCCAGGCTTTGTTACAGTGTTGTAGCATCAAGGCAAGGCAACGCTTGCTCTTCAATCTACACTATTAAACCAAAGCAAAGTTTCCACATTCAGTAGATCCTGATATTCCTGCATGGTTTCACCCACTGATGTACACCTGAAACAGCGATATATTTTGTTAAATAGTGCATGGCTCTTTGCATTTTGGTGGTGCAGGCATAGAATTCAACATACAATGATTTAGTTGTAGAATCTTGTGGTTTAGTGGTAGAATTCTCGCCTGCCATGAGGGAGGCATGGATCTGAAAAGGGAATAAACACCACCCAATGTTGTGCTCAAAGCAAATGACTCTTAGATTTGGAGTCTTATTCGCTATTGACTCAGATAGCTAGGCTTTTTTACAGTGTTATGGCATCATGGCAAGGCAAGGATTGCCCTTCAATCTATAAAACCAAAGCAAGGTTTCCACATTTAGTAGATCCTGAGATTCCTGCTTGGTTTCACACACTGATGTACACCTCTTTTAAATTTCAAATAAAACACGTTTGGTTGTGTAGTGACAGAGATCTCGCCTGTAGAATTCTGGGAAAAAACACCGCCCAATGTGGGGCTCGAACCCATGACCCTGAGATTAAGAGTCTCATGCTCTACCGACTGAGCTAGCCAGGCTTGGTTACTGTGATTTGACAAAAAGGCCACTCAAGCCAAGGAGTGCAATACAAGCTATTAAAGTAGATCTAGGCTACCACATTCAGTACACTGAGATGCATGCTTGGTTTCACACATTGAGGAAAATGGGTAAGTAACCGTGAAGTAAAATGTGAAGCATTGGTTGTTCAGTGGTAGAATTCTCGCCTGCCACGCGGGAGGCCCGGGTTCGATTCCCGGCCAATGCAGTACTCAAGTTTTACTGAAATTATGGTATATTTTGTTAAAGAGTGTCTGGCTCTTTGCATTTTGGTGGTGCAGGTATAGAATTCCACATACAATAAATTAATGGTAGAATCTTGTGGTTTAGTGGTAGAATTCCCACCTGCCAAGAGAGAGGTCTGGATCTGAAAAGGGAATAAACACCAAACAAATGTTGTACTAAAAGCATATGACTCTTAGCTTGGGAGTTTTATTTCTATTGACTAAGCTGGCCAGGCTTTGTTACAGTGTTGTAGCATCAAGGCAAGGCAACGCTTGCTCTTCAATCTACACTATTAAACCAAAGCAAAGTTTCCACATTCAGTAGATCCTGATATTCCTGCATGGTTTCACCCACTGATGTACACCTGAAACAGCGATATATTTTGTTAAAGAGTGCCTGGCTCTTTGCATTTTGGTGGTGCAGGTATAGAATTCAACATACAATGATTTAGTGGTAGAATCTTGTAGTTTAGTGGTAGAATTCTCGCCTGCTATGAGGGAGGCATCGATCTGAAAAGGGAATAAACACCACCCAATGTTGTGCTCAAAGCAAATGACTCTTAGATTTGGAGTCTTATTCGCTATTGACTCAGATAACTAGGCTTTTTTACAGTGTTATGGCATCATGGCAAGGCAAGGATTGCCTTTCAATCTATAAAACCAAAGCTAGGTTTCCACATTTAGTAGATCCTGAGATTCCTGCTTGGTTTCACACACTGATGTACACCTCTTTTAAGTTTCAAATAAAACACGTTTGGTTGTGTAGTGACAGAGATCTCGCCTGTAGAATTCTGGGAAAAAACATCGCCCAACGTGGGGCTCGAACCCACGACCCTCAGATTAAGAGTCTCATGCTCTACCGACTGAGCTAGCCAGGCTTGGTTACTGTTGTGTGACAAAAAGGCCACTCAAGCCAAGGAGTGCCCTACAAGCTATTAAAGTAGATCTAGGCTACCACATTCAGTACACTGAGATGCATGCTTGGTTTCACACATTGAGGAAAATGGGTAAGTAACCGTAAAGTAAAATGTGAAGCATTGGTTGTTCAGTGGTAGAATTCTCGCCTGCCACGCGGGAGGCCCGGGTTCGATTCCCGGCCAATGCAGTACTCAAGTTTTACTGAAATTATGGTATATTTTGTTAAAGAGTGTCTGGCTCTTTGCATTTTGGTGGTGCAGGTATAGAATTCCACATACAATAAATTAATGTTAGAATCTTGTGGTTTAGTGGTAGAATTCCCACCTGCCAAGAGAGAGGTCTGGATCTGAAAAGGGAATAAACACCAAACAAATGTTGTACTAAAAGCATATGACTCTTAGCTTGGGAGTTTTATTTCTATTGACTAAGCTGGCCAGGCTTTGTTACAGTGTTGTAGCATCAAGGCAAGGCAACGCTTGCTCTTCAATCTACACTATTAAACCAAAGCAAAGTTTCCACATTCAGTAGATCCTGATATTCCTGCATGGTTTCACCCACTGATGTACACCTGAAACAGCGATATATTTTGTTAAAGAGTGCCTGGCTCTTTGCATTTTGGTGGTGCAGGTATAGAATTTAACATACAATGATTTAGTGGTAGAATCTTGTGGTTTAGTGGTAGAATTCTCGCCTGCCATGAGGGAGGCATGGATCTGAAAAGGGAATAAACACCACCCAATGTTGTGCTCAAAGCAAATGACTCTTAGATTTGGAGTCTTATTCGCTATTGACTCAGATAGCTAGGCTTTTTTACAGTGTTATGGCATGATGGCAAGGCAAGGATTGCCCTTCAATTTATAAAACCAAAGCAAGGTTTCCACATTTAGTAGATCCTGAGATTCCTGCTTGGTTTCACACACTGATGTACACCTCTTTTAAGTTTCAAATAAAACATGTTTGGTTGTGTAGAATTCTGGGAAAAAACACCGCCCAACGTGGGGCTCGAACCCACGACCCTGAGATTAAGAGTCTCATGCTCTACCGACTGAGCTAGCCAGGCTTGGTTACTGTTGTGTGACAAAAAGGCCACTCAAGCCAAGGAGTGCCCTACAAGCTATTAAAGTAGATCTAGGCTACCACATTCAGTACACTGAGATGCATGCTTGGTTTCACACATTGAGGAAAATGGGTAAGTAACCGTGAAGTAAAATGTGAAGCATTGGTTGTTCAGTGGTAGAATTCTCGCCTGCCACGCGGGAGGCCCGGGTTCGATTCCCGGCCAATGCAGTACTCAAGTTTTATTGAAATTATGGTATATTTTGTTAAAGAGTGTCTGGCTCTTTGCTTTTTGGTGGTGCAGGTATAGAATTCCACATACAATAAATTAATGTTAGAATCTTGTGGTTTAGTGGTAGAATTCCCACCTGCCAAGAGAGAGGTCTGGATCTGAAAAGGGAATAAACACCAAACAAATGTTGTACTACAAGCATATGACTCTTAGCTTGGGAGTTTTATTTCTATTGACTAAGCTGGCCAGGCTTTGTTACAGTGTTGTAGCATCAAGGCAAGGCAACGCTTGCTCTTCAATCTACACTATTAAACCAAAGCAAAGTTTCCACATTCAGTAGATCCTGATATTCCTGCATGGTTTCACCCACTGATGTACACCTGAAACAGCGATATATTTTGTTAAAGAGTGCCTGGCTCTTTGCATTTTGGTGGTGCAGGTATAGAATTTAACATACAATGATTTAGTGGTAGAATCTTGTGGTTTAGTGGTAGAATTCTCGCCTGCCATGAGGGAGGCATGGATCTGAAAAGGGAATAAACACCACCCAATGTTGTGCTCAAAGCAAATGACTCTTAGATTTGGAGTCTTATTCGCTATTGACTCAGATAGCTAGGCTTTTTTACAGTGTTATGGCATCATGGCAAGGCAAGGATTGCCCTTCAATTTATAAAACCAAAGCAAGGTTTCCACATTTAGTAGATCCTGAGATTCCTGCTTGGTTTCACACACTGATGTACACCTCTTTTAAGTATCAAATAAAACACGTTTGGTTGTGTAGTGACAGAGATCTCGCCTGTAGAATTCTGGGAAAAAACACCGCCCAACGTGGGGCTCGAACCCACGACCCTGAGATTAAGAGTCTCATGCTCTACCGACTGAGCTAGCCAGGCTTGGTTACTGTTGTGTGACAAAAAGGCCACTCAAGCCAAGGAGTGCCCTACAAGCTATTAAAGTAGATCTAGGCTACCACATTCAGTACACTGAGATGCATGCTTGGTTTCACAAATTGAGGAAAATGGGTAAGTAACCGTGAAGTAAAATGTGAAACATTGGTTGTTCAGTGGTAGAATTCTCGTCTGCTACGCGGGAGGCCCGGGTTCGATTCCCGGCCAATGCAGTACTCAAGTTTTACTGAAATTATGGTTTATTTTGTTAAAGAGTGTCTGGCTCTTTGCTTTTTGGTGGTGCAGGTATAGAATTCCACATACAATAAATTAATGTTAGAATCTTGTGGTTTAGTGGTAGAATTCCCACCTGCCAAGAGAGAGGTCTGGATCTGAAAAGGGAATAAACACCAAACAAATGTTGTACTACAAGCATATGACTCTTAGCTTGGGAGTTTTATTTCTATTGACTAAGCTGGCCAGGCTTTGTTACAGTGTTGTAGCATCAAGGCAAGGCAACGCTTGCTCTTCAATCTACACTATTAAACCAAAGCAAAGTTTCCACATTCAGTAGATCCTGATATTCCTGCATGGTTTCACCCACTGATGTACACCTGAAACAGCGATATATTTTGTTAAAGAGTGCCTGGCTCTTTGCATTTTGGTGGTGCAGGTATAGAATTTAACATACAATGATTTAGTGGTAGAATCTTGTGGTTTAGTGGTAGAATTCTCGCCTGCCATGAGGGAGGCATGGATCTGAAAAGGGAATAAACACCACCCAATGTTGTGCTCAAAGCAAATGACTCTTAGATTTGGAGTCTTATTCGCTATTGACTCAGATAGCTAGGCTTTTTTACAGTGTTATGGCATCATGGCAAGGCAAGGATTGCCCTTCAATTTATAAAACCAAAGCAAGGTTTCCACATTTAGTAGATCCTGACATTCCTGCTTGGTTTCACACACTGATGTACACCTCTTTTAAGTTTCAAATAAAACATGTTTGGTTGTGTAGTGACAGAGATCTCGCCTGTAGAATTCTGGGTAAAAACACCGCCCAACGTGGGGCTCGAACCCACGACCCTGAGATTAAGAGTCTCATGCTCTACCGACTGAGCTAGCCAGGCTTGGTTACTGTGATGTGACAAAAAGGCCACTCAAGCCAAGGAGTGCCCTACAAGCTATTAAAGTAGATGTAGGCTACCACATTCAGTACACTGAGATGCATGCTTGGTTTCACACATTGAGGAAAATGGGTAAGTAACTTTGAAGCAAAATGTGAAGCATTGGTTGTTCAGTGGTTGAATTCTCGCCTGCCACGCAGGAGGCCCGGGTTCGATTCCCGGCCAATGCAGTACTGAAGTTTTACTGAAATTATGGTATATTTTGTTAAAGAGTGGCTGGCTCTTTGCATTTTGGTGGTGCAGGTATAGAATTCCACATACAATAAATTAATGTTAGAATCTTGTGGTTTAGTGGTAGAATTCCCACCTGCCAAGAGAGAGGTCTGGATCTGAAAAGGTAAAAAACACCAAACAAATGTTGTACTAAAAGCATATGACTCTTAGCTTGGGAGTTTTATTTCTATTGACTAAGCTGGCCAGGCTTTGTTACAGTGTTGTAGCATCAAGGCAAGGCAACGCTTGCTCTTCAATCTACACTACTAAACCAAAGCAAAGTTTCCACATTCAGTAGATCCTGATATTCCTGCATGGTTTCACCCACTGATGTACACCTGAAACAGCGATATATTTTGTTAAATAGTGCATGGCTCTTTGCATTTTGGTGGTGCAGGCATAGAATTCAACATACAATGATTTAGTTGTAGAATCTTGTGGTTTAGTGGTAGAATTCTCGCCTGCCATGAGGGAGGCATGGATCTGAAAAGGGAATAAACACCACCCAATGTTGTGCTCAAAGCAAATGACTCTTAGATTTGGAGTCTTATTCGCTATTGACTCAGATAGCTAGGCTTTTTTACAGTGTTATGGCATCATGGCAAGGCAAGGATTGCCCTTCAATCTATAAAACCAAAGCAAGGTTTCCACATTTAGTAGATCCTGAGATTCCTGCTTGGTTTCACACACTGATGTACACCTCTTTTAAATTTCAAATAAAACACGTTTGGTTGTGTAGTGACAGAGATCTCGCCTGTAGAATTCTGGGAAAAAACACCGCCCAATGTGGGGCTCGAACCCATGACCCTGAGATTAAGAGTCTCATGCTCTACCGACTGAGCTAGCCAGGCTTGGTTACTGTGATTTGACAAAAAGGCCACTCAAGCCAAGGAGTGCAATACAAGCTATTAAAGTAGATCTAGGCTACCACATTCAGTACACTGAGATGCATGCTTGGTTTCACACATTGAGGAAAATGGGTAAGTAACCGTGAAGTAAAATGTGAAGCATTGGTTGTTCAGTGGTAGAATTCTCGCCTGCCACGCGGGAGGCCTGGGTTCGATTCCCGGCCAATGCAGTACTCAAGTTTTACTGAAATTATGGTATATTTTGTTAAAGAGTGTCTGGCTCTTTGCATTTTGGTGGTGCAGGTATAGAATTCCACATACAATAAATTAATGGTAGAATCTTGTGGTTTAGTGGTAGAATTCCCACCTGCCAAGAGAGAGGTCTGGATCTGAAAAGGGAATAAACACCAAACAAATGTTGTACTAAAACCATATGACTCTTAGCTTGGGAGTTTTATTTCTATTGACTAAGCTGGCCAGGCTTTGTTACAGTGTTGTAGCATCAAGGCAAGGCAACGCTTGCTCTTCAATCTACACTATTAAACCAAAGCAAAGTATCCACATTCAGTAGATCCTGATATTCCTGCATGGTTTCACCCACTGATGTACACCTGAAACAGCGATATATTTTGTTAAAGAGTGCCTGGCTCTTTGCATTTTGGTGGTGCAGGTATAGAATTTAACATACAATGATTTAGTGGTAGAATCTTGTGGTTTAGTGGTAGAATTCTCGCCTGCCATGATGGAGGCATGGATCTGAAAAGGGAATAAACACCACCCAATGTTGTGCTCAAAGCAAATGACTCTTAGATTTGGAGTCTTATTCGCTATTGACTCAGATAACTAGGCTTTTTTACAGTGTTATGGCATCATGGCAAGGCAAGGATTGCCCTTCAATTTATAAAACCAAAGCAAGGTTTCCACATTTAGTAGATCCTGAGATTCCTGCTTGGTTTCACACACTGATGTACACCTCTTTAAAGTTTCAAATAAAACACGTTTGGTTGTGTAGTGACAGAGATCTCGCCTGTAGAATTCTGGGAAAAAACACCGCCCAACGTGGGGCTCGAACCCACGACCCTGAGATTAAGAGTCTCATGCTCTACCGACTGAGCTAGCCAGGCTTGGTTACTGTTGTGTGACAAAAAGGCCACTCAAGCCAAGGAGTGCCCTACAAGCTATTAAAGTAGATCTAGGCTACCACATTCAGTACACTGAGATGCATGCTTGGTTTCACACATTGATGAAAATGGGTAAGTAACCGTGAAGTAAAATGTGAAGCATTGGTTGTTCAGTGGTAGAATTCTCGCCTGCCACGCGGGAGGCACAGGTTCGATTCCCGGCCAATGCAGTACTCAAGTTTTACTGAAATTATGGTTTATTTTGTTAAAGAGTTATTTTGCTTTTTGGTGGTGCAGGTATAGAATTCCACATACAATAAATTAATGTTAGAATCTTGTGGTTTAGTGGTAGAATTCCCACCTGCCAAGAGAGAGGTCTGGATCTGAAAAAGGGAATAAACACCAAACAAATGTTGTACTACAAGCATATGACTCTTAGCTTGGGAGTTTTATTTCTATTGACTAAGCTGGCCAGGCTTTGTTACAGTGTTGTAGCATCAAGGCAAGGCAACGCTTGCTCTTTAATCTACACTATTAAACCAAAGCAAAGTTTCCACATTCAGTAGATCCTGATATTCCTGCATGGTTTCACCCACTGATGTACACCTGAAACAGCGATATATTTTGTTAAATAGTGCATGGCTCTTTGCATTTTGGTGGTGCAGGCATAGAATTCAACATACAATGATTTAGTGGTAGAATCTTGTGGTTTAGTGGTAGAATTCTCGCCTGCCATGAGGGAGGCATGGATCTGAAAAGGGAATAAACACCAAACAAATGTTGTACTAAAAGCATATGACTCTTAGCTTGGGAGTTTTATTTCTATTGACTAAGCTGGCCAGGCTTTGTTACAGTGTTGTAGCATCAAGGCAAGGCAACGCTTGCTCTTCAATCTACACTATTAAACCAAAGCAAAGTTTCCACATTCAGTAGATCCTGATATTCCTGCATGGTTTCACCCACTGATGTACACCTGAAACAGCGATATATTTTGTTAAAGAGTGCCTGGCTCTTTGCATTTTGGTGGTGCAGGTATAGAATTTAACATACAATGATTTAGTGGTAGAATCTTGTGGTTTAGTGGTAGAATTCTCGCCTGCCATGAGGGAGGCATGGATCTGAAAAGGGAATAAACACCACCCAATGTTGTGCTCAAAGCAAATGACTCTTAGATTTGGAGTCTTATTCGCTATTGACTCAGATAGCTAGGCTTTTTTACAGTGTTATGGCATCATGGCAAGGCAAGGATTGCCCTTCAATTTATAAAACCAAAGCAAGGTTTCCACATTTAGTAGATCCTGAGATTCCTGCTTGGTTTCACACACTGATGTACACCTCTTTTAAGTTTCAAATAAAACACGTTTGGTTGTGTAGTGACAGAGATCTCGCCTGTAGAATTCTGGGAAAAAACACCGCCCAACGTGGGGCTCGAACCCACGACCCTGAGATTAAGAGTCTCATGCTCTACCGACTGAGCTAGCCAGGCTTGGTTACTGTGATTTGACAAAAAGGCCACTCAAGCCAAGGAGTGCAATACAAGCTATTAAAGTAGATCTAGGCTACCACATTCAGTACACTGAGATGCATGCTTGGTTTCACACATTGAGGAAAATGGGTAAGTAACCGTGAAGTAAAATGTGAAGCATTGGTTGTTCAGTGGTAGAATTCTCGCCTGCCACGCGGGAGGCCCAGGTTCGATTCCCGGCCAATGCAGTACTCAAGTTTTACTGAAATTATGGTTTATTTTGTTAAAGAGTGTCTGGCTCTTTGCTTTTTGGTTGTGCAGGTATAGAATTCCACATACAATAAATTAATGTTAGAATCTTGTGGTTTAGTGGTAGAATTCCCACCTGCCAAGAGAGAGGTCTGGATCTGAAAAAGGGAATAAACACCAAACAAATGTTGTACTACAAGCATATGACTCTTAGCTTGGGAGTTTTATTTCTATTGACTAAGCTGGCCAGGCTTTGTTAAAGTGTTGTAGCATCAAGGCAAGGCAACGCTTGCTCTTCAATCTACACTATTAAACCAAAGCAAAGTTTCCACATTCAGTAGATCCTGATATTCCTGCATGGTTTCACCCACTGATGTACACCTGAAACAGCGATATATTTTGTTAAAGAGTGCCTGGCTCTTTGCATTTTGGTGGTGCAGGTATAGAATTTAACATACAATGATTTAGTGGTAGAATCTTGTGGTTTAGTGGTAGAATTCTCGCCTGCCATGAGGGAGGCATGGATCTGAAAAGGGAATAAACACCACCCAATGTTGTGCTCAAAGCAAATGACTCTTAGATTTGGAGTCTTATTCGCTATTGACTCAGATAGCTAGGCTTTTTTACAGTGTTATGGCATCATGGCAAGGCAAGGATTGCTCTTCAATTTATAAAACCAAAGCAAGGTTTCCACAATTAGTAGATCCTGAGATTCCTGCTTGGTTTCACACACTGATGTACACCTCTTTTAAGTTTCAAATAAAACACGTTTGGTTGTGTAGTGACAGAGATCTCGCCTGTAGAATTCTGGGAAAAAACACCGCCCAACGTGGGGCTCAAACCCACGACCCTGAGATTAAGAGTCTCATGCGCTACCGACTGAGCTAGCCAGGCTTGGTTACTGTTGTGTGACAAAAAGGCCACTCAAGCCAAGGAGTGCCCTACAAGCTATTAAAGTAGATCTAGGCTACCACATTCAGTACACTGAGATGCATGCTTGGTTTCACAAATTGAGGAAAATGGGTAAGTAACCGTGAAGTAAAATGTGAAACATTGGTTGTTCAGTGGTAGAATTCTCGTCTGCTACGCGGGAGGCCCGGGTTCGATTCCCGGCCAATGCAGTACTCAAGTTTTACTGAAATTATGGTTTATTTTGTTAAAGAGTGTCTGGCTCTTTGCTTTTTGGTGGTGCAGATATAGAATTCCACATACAATAAATTAATGTTAGAATCTTGTGGTTTAGTGGTAGAATTCCCACCTGCCAAGAGAGAGGTCTGGATCTGAAAAGGGAATAAACACCAAACAAATGTTGTACTACAAGCATATGACTCTTAGCTTGGGAGTTTTATTTCTATTGACTAAGCTGGCCAGGCTTTGTTACAGTGTTGTAGCATCAAGGCAAGGCAACGCTTGCTCTTCAATCTACACTATTAAACCAAAGCAAAGTTTCCACATTCAGTAGATCCTGATATTCCTGCATGGTTTCACCCACTGATGTACACCTGAAACAGCGATATATTTTGTTAAAGAGTGCCTGGCTCTTTGCATTTTGGTGGTGCAGGTATAGAATTTAACATACAATGATTTAGTGGTAGAATCTTGTGGTTTAGTGGTAGAATTCTCGCCTGCCATGAGGGAGGCATGGATCTGAAAAGGGAATAAACACCACCCAATGTTGTGCTCAAAGCAAATGACTCTTAGATTTGGAGTCTTATTCGCTATTGACTCAGATAGCTAGGCTTTTTTACAGTATTATGGCATCATGGCAAGGCAAGGATTGCCCTTCAATTTATAAAACCAAAGCAAGGTTTCCACATTTAGTAGATCCTGAGATTCCTGCTTGGTTTCACACACTGATGTACACCTCTTTTAAGTTTCAAATAAAACACGTTTGGTTGTGTAGTGACAGAGATCTCGCCTGTAGAATTCTGGGAAAAAACACCGCCCAACGTGGGGATCGAACCCACGACCCTGTGATTAAGAGTCTCATGCTCTACCGACTGAGCTAGCCAGGCTTGATTATTGTGATGTGACAAAAAGGCCACTCAAGCCAAGGAGTGCCCTACAAGCTATTAAAGTAGATCTAGGCTACCACATTCAGTACACTGAGATGCATGCTTGGTTTCACACATTGAGGAAAATGGGTAAGTAACTTTGAAGTAAATTGTGAAGCATTGGTTGTTCAGTGGTAGAATTCTCGCCTGCCACGCGGGAGGCCCGGGTTCGATTCCCGGCCAATGCAGTACTGAAGTTTTACTGAAATTATGGTATATTTTGTTAAAGAGTGGCTGGCTCTTTGCATTTTGGTGGTGCAGGTATAGAATTCCACATACAATAAATTAATGGTAGAATCTTGTGGTTTAGTGGTAGAATTCCCACCTGCCAAGAGAGAGGTCTGGATCTGAAAAGGGAATAAACACCAAACAAATGTTGTACTAAAAGCATATGACTCTTAGCTTGGGAGTTTTATTTCTATTGACTAAGCTGGCCAGGCTTTGTTACAGTGTTGTAGCATCAAGGCAAGGCAACGCTTGCTCTTCAATCTACACTACTAAACCAAAGCAAAGTTTCCACATTCAGTAGATCCTGATATTCCTGCATGGTTTCACCCACTGATGTACACCTGAAACAGCGATATATTTTGTTAAATAGTGCATGGCTCTTTGCATTTTGGTGGTGCAGGCATAGAATTCAACATACAATGATTTAGTGGTAGAATCTTGTGGTTTAGTGGTAGAATTCTCGCCTGCCATGAGGGAGGCATGGATCTGAAAAGGGAATAAACACCAACCAATGTTGTGCTCAAAGCAAATGACTCTTAGATTTGGAGTCTTATTCGCTATTGACTCAGATAGCTAGGCTTTTTTACAGTGTTATGGCATCATGGCAAGGCAAGGATTGCCCTTCAATCTATAAAACCAAAGCAAGGTTTCCACATTTAGTAGATCCTGAGATTCCTGCTTGGTTTCACACACTGATGTACACCTCTTTTAAGTTTCAAATAAAACACGTTTGGTTGTCTAGTGACAGAGATCTCGCCTGTAGAATTCTGGGAAAAAACACCGCCCAATGTGGGGCTCGAACCCATGACCCTGAGATTAAGAGTCTCATGCTCTACCGACTGAGCTAGCCAGGCTTGGTTACTGTGATTTGACAAAAAGGCCACTCAAGCCAAGGAGTGCAATACAAGCTATTAAAGTAGATCTAGGCTACCACATTCAGTACACTGAGATGCATGCTTGGTTTCACACATTGAGGAAAATGGGTAAGTAACCGTGAAGTAAAATGTGAAGCATTGGTTGTTCAGTGGTAGAATTCTTGCCTGCCACGCGGGAGGCCCGGGTTCGATTCCCGGCCAATGCAGTACTCAAGTTTTACTGAAATTATGGTATATTTTGTTAAAGAGTGTCTGGCTCTTTGCATTTTGGTGGTGCAGGTATAGAATTCCACATACAATAAATTAATGGTAGAATCTTGTGGTTTAGTGGTAGAATTCCCACCTGCCAAGAGAGAGGTCTGGATCTGAAAAGGGAATAAACACCAAACAAATGTTGTACTAAAAGCATATGACTCTTAGCTTGGGAGTTTTATTTCTATTGACTAAGCTGGCCAGGCTTTGTTACAGTGTTGTAGCATCAAGGCAAGGCAACGCTTGCTCTTCAATCTACACTATTAAACCAAAGCAAAGTATCCACATTCAGTAGATCCTGATATTCCTGCATGGTTTCACCCACTGATGTACACCTGAAACAGCGATATATTTTGTTAAAGAGTGCCTGGCTCTTTGCATTTTGGTGGTGCAGGTATAGAATTTAACATACAATGATTTAGTGGTAGAATCTTGTGGTTTAGTGGTAGAATTCTCGCCTGCCATGATGGAGGCATGGATCTGAAAAGGGAATAAACACCACCCAATGTTGTGCTCAAAGCAAATGACTCTTAGATTTGGAGTCTTATTCGCTATTGACTCAGATAGCTAGGCTTTTTTACAGTGTTATGGCATCATGGCAAGGCAAGGATTGCCCTTCAATTTATAAAACCAAAGCAAGGTTTCCACATTTAGTAGATCCTGAGATTCCTGCTTGGTTTCACACACTGATGTACACCTCTTTTAAGTTTCAAATAAAACACGTTTGGTTGTGTAGTGACAGAGATCTCGCCTGTAGAATTCTGGGAAAAAACACCGCCCAACGTGGGGATCGAACCCACGACCCTGAGATTAAGAGTCTCATGCTCTACCGACTGAGCTAGCCAGGCTTGATTATTGTGATGTGACAAAAAGGCCACTCAAGCCAAGCAGTGCCCTACAAGCTATTAAAGTAGATCTAGGCTACCACATTCAGTACACTGAGATGCATGCTTGGTTTCACACATTGAGGAAAATGGGTAAGTAACTTTGAAGTAAAATGTGAAACATTGGTTTTTCAGTTGTAGAATTCTCGTCTGCTACGCGGGAGGCCCGGGTTCGATTCCCGGCCAATGCAGTACTCAAGTTTTACTGAAATTATGGTTTATTTTGTTAAAGAGTGTCTGGCTCTTTGCTTTTTGGTGGTGCAGGTATAGAATTCCACATACAATAAATTAATGTTAGAATCTTGTGGTTTAGTGGTAGAATTCCCACCTGCCAAGAGAGAGGTCTGGATCTGAAAAGGGAATAAACACCAAACAAATGTTGTACTACAAGCATATGACTCTTAGCTTGGGAGTTTTATTTCTATTGACTAAGCTGGCCAGGCTTTGTTACAGTGTTGTAGCATCAAGGCAAGGCAACGCTTGCTCTTCAATCTACACTATTAAACCAAAGCAAAGCTTCCACATTCAGTAGATCCTGATATTCCTGCATGGTTTCACCCACTGATGTACACCTGAAACAGCGATATATTTTGTTAAAGAGTGCCTGGCTCTTTGCATTTTGGTGGTGCAGGTATAGAATTTAACATACAATGATTTAGTGGTAGAATCTTGTGGTTTAGTGGTAGAATTCTCGCCTGCCATGAGGGAGGCATGGATCTGAAAAGGGAATAAACACCACCCAATGTTGTGCTCAAAGCAAATGACTCTTAGATTTGGAGTCTTATTCGCTATTGACTCAGATAGCTAGGCTTTTTTACAGTGTTATGGCATCATGGCAAGGCAAGGATTGCCCTTCAATTTATAAAACCAAAGCAAGGTTTCCACATTTAGTAGATCCTGAGATTTCTGCTTGGTTTCACACACTGATGTACACCTCTTTTAAGTTTCAAATAAAACACGTTTGGTTGTGTAGTGACAGAGATCTCGCCTGTAGAATTCTGGGAAAAAACACCGCCCAACGTGGGGCTCGAACCCACGACCCTGAGATTAAGAGTCTCATGCTCTACCGACTGAGCTAGCCAGGCTTGGTTACTGTGATGTGACAAAAAGGCCACTCAAGCCAAGGAGTGCCCTACAAGCTATTAAAGTAGATCTAGGCTACCACATTCAGTACACTGAGATGCATGCTTGGTTTCACACATTGAGGAAAATGGGTAAGTAACTTTGAAGTAAAATGTGAAGCATTGGTTGTTCAGTGGTAGAATTCTCGCCTGCCACGCGGGAGGCCCGGGTTCGATTCCCGGCCAATGCAGTACTCAAGTTTTACTGAAATTATGGTATATTTTGTTAAAGAGTGTCTGGCTCTTTGCATTTTGGTGGTGCAGGTATAGAATTCCACATACAATAAATTAATGGTAGAATCTTGTGGTTTAGTGGTAGAATTCCCACCTGCCAAGAGAGAGGTCTGGATCTGAAAAGGGAATAAACACCAAACAAATGTTGTACTAAAAGCATATGACTCTTAGCTTGGGAGTTTTATTTCTATTGACTAAGCTGGCCAGGCTTTGTTACAGTGTTGTAGCATCAAGGCAAGGCAACGCTTGCTCTTCAATCTACACTATTAAACCAAAGCAAAGTATCCACATTCAGTAGATCCTGATATTCCTGCATGGTTTCACCCACTGATGTACACCTGAAACAGCGATATATTTTGTTAAAGAGTGCCTGGCTCTTTGCATTTTGGTGGTGCAGGTATAGAATTTAACATACAATGATTTAGTGGTAGAATCTTGTGGTTTAGTGGTAGAATTCTCGCCTGCCATGAGGGAGGCATGGATCTGAAAAGGGAATAAACACCACCCAATGTTGTGCTCAAAGCAAATGACTCTTAGATTTGGAGTCTTATTCGCTATTGACTCAGATAGCTAGGCTTTTTTACAGTGTTATGGCATCATGGCAAGGCAAGGATTGCCCTTCAATTTATAAAACCAAAGCAAGGTTTCCACATTTAGTAGATCCTGAGATTTCTGCTTGGTTTCACACACTGATGTACACCTCTTTTAAGTTTCAAATAAAACACGTTTGGTTGTGTAGTGACAGAGATCTCGCCTGTAGAATTCTGGGAAAAAACACCGCCCAACGTGGGGCTCGAACCCACGACCCTGAGATTAAGAGTCTCATGCTCTACCGACTGAGCTAGCCAGGCTTGGTTACTGTGATGTGACAAAAAGGCCACTGAAGCCAAGGAGTGCCCTACAAGCTATTAAAGTAGATCTAGGCTACCACATTCAGTACACTGAGATGCATGCTTGGTTTCACACATTGAGGAAAATGGGTAAGTAACTTTGAAGTAAAATGTGAAGCATTGGTTGTTCAGTGGTAGAATTCTCGCCTGCCACGCGGGAGGCCCGGGTTCGATTCCCGGCCAATGCAGTACTCAAGTTTTACTGAAATTATGGTATATTTTGTTAAAGAGTGGCTGGCTCTTTGCATTTTGGTGGTGCAGGTATAGAATTCCACATACAATAAATTAATGGTAGAATCTTGTGGTTTAGTGGTAGAATTCCCACCTGCCAAGAGAGAGGTCTGGATCTGAAAAGGGAATAAACACCAAACAAATGTTGTACTAAAAGCATATGACTCTTAGCTTGGGAGTTTTATTTCTATTGACTAAGCTGGCCAGGCTTTGTTACAGTGTTGTAGCATCAAGGCAAGGCAACGCTTGCTCTTCAATCTACACTATTAAACCAAAGCAAAGTATCCAGATTCAGTAGATCCTGATATTCCTGCATGGTTTCACCCACTGATGTACACCTGAAACAGCGATATATTTTGTTAAAGAGTGCCTGGCTCTTTGCATTTTGGTGGTGCAGGTATAGAATTTAACATACAATGATTTAGTGGTAGAATCTTGTGGTTTAGTGGTAGAATTCTCGCCTGCCATGATGGAGGCATGGATCTGAAAAGGGAATAAACACCACCCAATGTTGTGCTCAAAGCAAATGACTCTTAGATTTGGAGTCTTATTCGCTATTGACTCAGATAGCTAGGCTTTTTTACAGTGTTATGGCCTCATGGCAAGGCAAGGATTGCCCTTCAATTTATAAAAACAAAGCAAGGTTTCCACATTTAGTAGATCCTGAGATTCCTGCTTGGTTTCACACACTGATGTACACCTCTTTTAAGTTTCAAATAAAACACGTTTGGTTGTGTAGTGACAGAGATCTCGCCTGTAGAATTCTGGGAAAAAACACCGCCCAACGTGGGGCTCGAACCCACGACCCTGAGATTAAGAGTCTCATGCTCTACCGACTGAGCTAGCCAGGCTTGGTTACTGTTGTGTGACAAAAAGGCCACTCAAGCCAAGGAGTGCCCTACAAGCTATTAAAGTAGATCTAGGATACCACATTCAATACACTGAGATGCATGCTTGGTTTCACAAATTGAGGAAAATGGGTAAGTAACCGTGAAGTAAAATGTGAAACATTGGTTGTTCAGTGGTAGAATTCTCGTCTGCTACGCGGGAGGCCCGGGTTCGATTCCCGGCCAATGCAGTACTCAAGTTTTACTGAAATTATGGTATATTTTGGGAATAAACACCAAACAAATGTTGTACTAAAAGCATATGACTCTTAGCTTGGGAGTTTTATTTCTATTGACTAAGCTGGCCAGGCTAAGTCAAAATGTGAAGCATTGGTTGTTCGGTGGTAGAATTCTCGCCTGCCACGCGGGAGGCCCGGGTTCGATTCCCGGCCAATGCAGTACTCAAGTTTTACTGAAATTATGGTATATTTTGTTAAAGAGTGTCTGGCTCTTTGCTTTTTGGTGGTGCAGGTATAGAATTCCACATACAATAAATTAATGTTAGAATCTTGTGGTTTAGTGGTAGAATTCCCACCTGCCAAGAGAGAGGTCTGGATCTGAAAAGGGAATAAACACCAAACAAATGTTGTACTAAAAGCATATGACTCTTAGCTTGGGAGTTTTATTTCTATTGACTAAGCTGGCCAGGCTTTGTTACAGTGTTGTAGCATCAAGGCAAGGCAACGCTTGCTCTTCAATCTACACTATTAAACCAAAGCAAAGTTTCCACATTCAGTAGATCCTGATATTCCTGCATGGTTTCACCCACTGATGTACACCTGAAACAGCGATATATTTTGTTAAAGAGTGCCTGGCTCTTTGCATTTTGGTGGTGCAGGTATAGAATTTAACATACAATGATTTAGTGGTAGAATCTTGTGGTTTAGTGGTAGAATTCTCGCCTGCCATGAGGGAGGCATGGATCTGAAAAGGGAATAAACACCACCCAATGTTGTGCTCAAAGCAAATGACTCTTAGATTTGGAGTCTTATTCGCTATTGACTCAGATAGCTAGGCTTTTTTACAGTGTTATGGCATCATGGCAAGGCAAGGATTGCCCTTCAATTTATAAAACCAAAGCAAGGTTTCCACATTTAGTAGATCCTGAGATTCCTGCTTGGTTTCACACACTGATGTACACCTCTTTTAAGTTTCAAATAAAACACGTTTGGTTGTGTAGTGACAGAGATCTCGCCTGTAGAATTCTGGGAAAAAACACCGCCCAACGTGGGGCTCGAACCCACGACCCTGAGATTAAGAGTCTCATGCTCTACCGACTGAGCTAGCCAGGCTTGGTTACTGTTGTGTGACAAAAAGGCCACTCAAGCCAAGGAGTGCCCTACAAGCTATTAAAGTAGATCTAGGCTACCACATTCAGTACACTGAGATGCATGCTTGGTTTCACAAATTGAGGAAAATGGGTAAGTAACCGTGAAGTAAAATGTGAAACATTGGTTGTTCAGTGGTAGAATTCTCGTCTGCTACGCGGGAGGCCCGGGTTCGATTCCCGGCCAATGCAGTACTCAAGTTTTACTGAAATTATGGTTTATTTTGTTAAAGAGTGTCTGGCTCTTTGCTTTTTGGTGGTGCAGGTATAGAATTCCACATACAATAAATTAATGTTAGAATCTTGTGGTTTAGTGGTAGAATTCCCACCTGCCAAGAGAGAGGTCTGGATCTGAAAAGGGAATAAACACCAAACAAATGTTGTACTACAAGCATATGACTCTTAGCTTGGGAGTTTTATTTCTATTGACTAAGCTGGCCAGGCTTTGTTACAGTGTTGTAGCATCAAGGCAAGGCAACGCTTGCTCTTCAATCTACACTATTAAACCAAAGCAAAGTTTCCACATTCAGTAGATCCTGATATTCCTGCATGGTTTCACCCACTGATGTACACCTGAAACAGCGATATATTTTGTTAAAGAGTGCCTGGCTCTTTGCATTTTGGTGGTGCAGGTATAGAATTTAACATACAATGATTTAGTGGTAGAATCTTGTGGTTTAGTGGTAGAATTCTCGCCTGCCATGAGGGAGGCATGGATCTGAAAAGGGAATAAACACCACCCAATGTTGTGCTCAAAGCAAATGACTCTTAGATTTGGAGTCTTATTCGCTATTGACTCAGATAGCTAGGCTTTTTTACAGTGTTATGGCATCATGGCAAGGCAAGGATTGCCCTTCAATTTATAAAACCAAAGCAAGGTTTCCACATTTAGTAGATCCTGAGATTCCTGCTTGGTTTCACACACTGATGTACACCTCTTTTAAGTTTCAAATAAAACACGTTTGGTTGTGTAGTGACAGAGATCTCGCCTGTAGAATTCTGGGAAAAAACACCGCCCAACGTGGGGCTCGAACCCACGACCCTGAGATTAAGAGTCTCATGCTCTACCGACTGAGCTAGCCAGGCTTGGTTACTGTTGTGTGACAAAAAGGCCACTCAAGCCAAGGAGTGCCCTACAAGCTATTAATGTAGATCTAGGCTACCACATTCAGTACACTGAGATGCATGCTTGGTTTCACAAATTGAGGAAAATGGGTAAGTAACCGTGAAATAAAATGTGAAACATTGGTTGTTCAGTGGTAGAATTCTCGTCTGCTACGCGGGAGGCCCGGGTTCGATTTCCGGCCAATGCAGTACTCAAGTTTTACTGAAATTATGGTATATTTTGTTAAAGAGTGTCTGGCTCTTTGCTTTTTGGTGGTGCAGGTATAGAATTCCACATACAATAAATTAATGTTAGAATCTTGTGGTTTAGTGGTAGAATTCCCACCTGCCAAGAGAGAGGTCTGGATCTGAAAAGGGAATAAACACCAAACAAATGTTGTACTACAAGCATATGACTCTTAGCTTGGGAGTTTTATTTCTATTGACTAAGCTGGCCAGGCTTTGTTACAGTGTTGTAGCATCAAGGCAAGGCAACGCTTGCTCTTCAATCTACACTATTAAACCAAAGCAAAGTTTCCACATTCAGTAGATCCTGATATTCCTGCATGGTTTCACCCACTGATGTACACCTGAAACAGCGATATATTTTGTTAAAGAGTGCCTGGCTCTTTGCATTTTGGTGGTGCAGGTATAGAATTTAACATACAATGATTTAGTGGTAGAATCTTGTGGTTTAGTGGTAGAATTCTCGCCTGCCATGAGGGAGGCATGGATCTGAAAAGGGAATAAACACCACCCAATGTTGTGCTCAAAGCAAATGACTCTTAGATTTGGAGTCTTATTCGCTATTGACTCAGATAGCTAGGCTTTTTTACAGTGTTATGGCATCATGGCAAGGCAAGGATTGCCCTTCAATTTATAAAACCAAAGCAAGGTTTCCACATTTAGTAGATCCTGAGATTCCTGCTTGGTTTCACACACTGATGTACACCTCTTTTAAGTTTCAAATAAAACACGTTTGGTTGTGTAGTGACAGAGATCTCGCCTGTAGAATTCTGGGAAAAAACACCGCCCAACGTGGGGCTCGAACCCACGACCCTGAGATTAAGAGTCTCATGCTCTACCGACTGAGCTAGCCAGGCTTGGTTACTGTTGTGTGACAAAAAGGCCACTCAAGCCAAGGAGTGCCCTACAAGCTATTAAAGTAGATCTAGGCTACCACATTCAGTACACTGAGATGCATGCTTGGTATCACAAATTGAGGAAAATGGGTAAGTAACCGTGAAGTAAAATGTGAAGCATTGGTTGTTCAGTGGTAGAATTCTCGCCTGCCACGCGGGAGGCCCGGGTTCGATTCCCGGCCAATGCAGTACTCAAGTTTTACTGAAATTATGGTATATTTTGTTAAAGAGTGTCTGGCTCTTTGCATTTTGGTGGTGCAGGTAAAGAATTCCACATACAATAAATTAATGTTAGAATCTTGTGGTTTAGTGGTAGAATTCCCACCTGCCAAGAGAGAGGTCTGGATCTGAAAAGGGAATAAACACCAAACAAATGTTGTACTACAAGCATATGACTCTTAGCTTGGGAGTTTTATTTCTATTGACTAAGCTGGCCAGGCTTTGTTACAGTGTTGTAGCATCAAGGCAAGGCAACGCTTGCTCTTCAATCTACACTATTAAACCAAAGCAAAGTATCCACATTCAGTAGATCCTGATATTCCTGCATGGTTTCACCCACTGATGTACACCTGAAACAGCGATATATTTTGTTAAAGAGTGCCTGGCTCTTTGCATTTTGGTGGTGCAGGTATAGAATTTAACATACAATGATTTAGTGGTAGAAACTTGTGGTTTAGTGGTAGAATTATCGCCTGCCATGATGGAGGCATGGATCTGAAAAGGGAATAAACACCACCCAATGTTGTGCTCAAAGCAAATGACTCTTAGATTTGGAGTCTTATTCGCTATTGACTCAGATAGCTAGGCTTTTTTACAGTGTTATGGCCTCATGGCAAGGCAAGGATTGCCCTTCAATTTATAAAAACAAAGCAAGGTTTCCACATTTAGTAGATCCTGAGATTCCTGCTTGGTTTCACACACTGATGTACACCTCTTTTAAGTTTCAAATAAAACACGTTTGGTTGTGTAGTGACAGAGATCTCGCCTGTAGAATTCTGGGAAAAAACACCGCCCAACGTGGGGCTCGAACCCACGACCCTGAGATTAAGAGTCTCATGCTCTACCGACTGAGCTAGCCAGGCTTGGTTACTGTTGTGTGACAAAAAGGCCACTCAAGCCAAGGAGTGCCCTACAAGCTATTAAAGTAGATCTAGGATACCACATTCAATACACTGAGATGCATGCTTGGTTTCACAAATTGAGGAAAATGGGTAAGTAACCGTGAAGTAAAATGTGAAACATTGGTTGTTCAGTGGTAGAATTCTCGTCTGCTACGCGGGAGGCCCGGGTTCGATTCCCGGCCAATGCAGTACTCAAGTTTTACTGAAATTATGGTATATTTTGGGAATAAACACCAAACAAATGTTGTACTAAAAGCATATGACTCTTAGCTTGGGAGTTTTATTTCTATTGACTAAGCTGGCCAGGCTTAGTCAAAATGTGAAGCATTGGTTGTTCGGTGGTAGAATTCTCGCCTGCCACGCGGGAGGCCCGGGTTCGATTCCCGGCCAATGCAGTACTCAAGTTTTACTGAAATTATGGTATATTTTGTTAAAGAGTGTCTGGCTCTTTGCTTTTTGGTGGTGCAGGTATAGAATTCCACATACAATAAATTAATGTTAGAATCTTGTGGTTTAGTGGTAGAATTCCCACCTGCCAAGAGAGAGGTCTGGATCTGAAAAGGGAATAAACACCAAACAAATGTTGTACTAAAAGCATATGACTCTTAGCTTGGGAGTTTTATTTCTATTGACTAAGCTGGCCAGGCTTTGTTACAGTGTTGTAGCATCAAGGCAAGGCAACGCTTGCTCTTCAATCTACACTATTAAACCAAAGCAAAGTTTCCACATTCAGTAGATCCTGATATTCCTGCATGGTTTCACCCACTGATGTACACCTGAAACAGCGATATATTTTGTTAAAGAGTGCCTGGCTCTTTGCATTTTGGTGGTGCAGGTATAGAATTTAACATACAATGATTTAGTGGTAGAATCTTGTGGTTTAGTGGTAGAATTCTCGCCTGCCATGAGGGAGGCATGGATCTGAAAAGGGAATAAACACCACCCAATGTTGTGCTCAAAGCAAATGACTCTTAGATTTGGAGTCTTATTCGCTATTGACTCAGATAGCTAGGCTTTTTTACAGTGTTATGGCATCATGGCAAGGCAAGGATTGCCCTTCAATTTATAAAACCAAAGCAAGGTTTCCACATTTAGTAGATCCTGAGATTCCTGCTTGGTTTCACACACTGATGTACACCTCTTTTAAGTTTCAAATAAAACACGTTTGGTTGTGTAGTGACAGAGATCTCGCCTGTAGAATTCTGGGAAAAAACACCGCCCAACGTGGGGCTCGAACCCACGACCCTGAGATTAAGAGTCTCAGGCTCTACCGACTGAGCTAGCCAGGCTTGGTTACTGTGATTTGACAAAAAGGCCACTCAAGCCAAGGAGTGCAATACAAGCTATTAAAGTAGATCTAGGCTACCACATTCAGTACACTGAGATGCATGCTTGGTTTCACACATTGATGAAAATGGGTAAGTAACCGTGAAGTAAAATGTGAAGCATTGGTTGTTCAGTGGTAGAATTCTCGCCTGCCACGCGGGAGGCCCAGGTTCGATTCCCGGCCAATGCAGTACTCAAGTTTTACTGAAATTATGGTTTATTTTGTTAAAGAGTGTCTGGCTCTTTGCTTTTTGGTGGTGCAGGTATAGAATTCCACATACAATAAATTAATGTTAGAATCTTGTGGTTTAGTGGTAGAATTCCCACCTGCCAAGAGAGAGGTCTGGATCTGAAAAAGGGAATAAACACCAAACAAATGTTGTACTACAAGCATATGACTCTTAGCTTGGGAGTTTTATTTCTATTGACTAAGCTGGCCAGGCTTTGTTACAGTGTTGTAGCATCAAGGCAAGGCAACGCTTGCTCTTCAATCTACACTATTAAACCAAAGCAAAGTTTCCACATTCAGTAGATCCTGATATTCCTGCATGGTTTCACCCACTGATGTACACCTGAAACAGCAATATATTTTGTTAAAGAGTGCCTGGCTCTTTGCATTTTGGTGGTGCAGGTATAGAATTTAACATACAATGATTTAGTGGTAGAATCTTGTGGTTTAGTGGTAGAATTCTCGCCTGCCATGAGGGAGGCATGGATCTGAAAAGGGAATAAACACCACCCAATGTTGTGCTCAAAGCAAATGACTCTTAGATTTGGAGTCTTATTCGCTATTGACTCAGATAGCTAGGCTTTTTTACAGTGTTATGGCATCATGGCAAGGCAAGGATTGCCCTTCAATTTATAAAACCAAAGCAAGGTTTCCACATTTAGTAGATCCTGAGATTCCTGCTTGGTTTCACACACTGATGTACACCTCTTTTAAGTTTCAAATAAAACACGTTTGGTTGTGTAGTGACAGAGATCTCGCCTGTAGAATTCTGGGAAAAAACACCGCCCAACGTGGGGCTCGAACCCACGACCCTGAGATTAAGAGTCTCATGCTCTACCGACTGAGCTAGCCAGGCTTGGTTACTGTTGTGTGACAAAAAGGCCACTCAAGCCAAGGAGTGCCCTACAAGCTATTAAAGTAGATCTAGGCTACCACATTCAGTACACTGAGATGCATGCTTGGTTTCACAAATTGAGGAAAATGGGTAAGTAACCGTGAAGTAAAATGTGAAACATTGGTTGTTCAGTGGTAGAATTCTCGTCTGCTACGCGGGAGGCCCGGGTTCGATTCCCGGCCAATGCAGTACTCAAGTTTTACTGAAATTATGGTTTATTTTGTTAAAGAGTGTCTGGCTCTTTGCTTTTTGGTGGTGCAGGTATAGAATTCCACATACAATAAATTAATGTTAGAATCTTGTGGTTTAGTGGTAGAATTCCCACCTGCCAAGAGAGAGGTCTGGATCTGAAAAGGGAATAAACACCAAACAAATGTTGTACTACAAGCATATGACTCTTAGCTTGGGAGTTTTATTTCTATTGACTAAGCTGGCCAGGCTTTGTTACAGTGTTGTAGCATCAAGGCAAGGCAACGCTTGCTCTTCAATCTACACTATTAAACCAAAGCAAAGTTTCCACATTCAGTAGATCCTGATATTCCTGCATGGTTTCACCCACTGATGTACACCTGAAACAGCGATATATTTTGTTAAAGAGTGCCTGGCTCTTTGCATTTTGGTGGTGCAGGTATAGAATTTAACATACAATGATTTAGTGGTAGAATCTTGTGGTTTAGTGGTAGAATTCTCGCCTGCCATGAGGGAGGCATGGATCTGAAAAGGGAATAAACACCACCCAATGTTGTGCTCAAAGCAAATGACTCTTAGATTTGGAGTCTTATTCGCTATTGACTCAGATAGCTAGGCTTTTTTACAGTGTTATGGCATCATGGCAAGGCAAGGATTGCCCTTCAATTTATAAAACCAAAGCAAGGTTTCCACATTTAGTAGATCCTGAGATTCCTGCTTGGTTTCACACACTGATGTACACCTCTTTTAAGTTTCAAATAAAACACGTTTGGTTGTGTAGTGACAGAGATCTCGCCTGTAGAATTCTGGGAAAAAACACCGCCCAACGTGGGGCTCGAACCCACGACCCTGAGATTAAGAGTCTCATGCTCTACCGACTGAGCTAGCCAGGCTTGGTTACTGTTGTGTGACAAAAAGGCCACTCAAGCCAAGGAGTGCCCTACAAGCTATTAATGTAGATCTAGGCTACCACATTCAGTACACTGAGATGCATGCTTGGTTTCACAAATTGAGGAAAATGGGTAAGTAACCGTGAAATAAAATGTGAAACATTGGTTGTTCAGTGGTAGAATTCTCGTCTGCTACGCGGGAGGCCCGGGTTCGATTTCCGGCCAATGCAGTACTCAAGTTTTACTGAAATTATGGTATATTTTGTTAAAGAGTGTCTGGCTCTTTGCTTTTTGGTGGTGCAGGTATAGAATTCCACATACAATAAATTAATGTTAGAATCTTGTGGTTTAGTGGTAGAATTCCCACCTGCCAAGAGAGAGGTCTGGATCTGAAAAGGGAATAAACACCAAACAAATGTTGTACTACAAGCATATGACTCTTAGCTTGGGAGTTTTATTTCTATTGACTAAGCTGGCCAGGCTTTGTTACAGTGTTGTAGCATCAAGGCAAGGCAACGCTTGCTCTTCAATCTACACTATTAAACCAAAGCAAAGTTTCCACATTCAGTAGATCCTGATATTCCTGCATGGTTTCACCCACTGATGTACACCTGAAACAGCGATATATTTTGTTAAAGAGTGCCTGGCTCTTTGCATTTTGGTGGTGCAGGTATAGAATTTAACATACAATGATTTAGTGGTAGAATCTTGTGGTTTAGTGGTAGAATTCTCGCCTGCCATGAGGGAGGCATGGATCTGAAAAGGGAATAAACACCACCCAATGTTGTGCTCAAAGCAAATGACTCTTAGATTTGGAGTCTTATTCGCTATTGACTCAGATAGCTAGGCTTTTTTACAGTGTTATGGCATCATGGCAAGGCAAGGATTGCCCTTCAATTTATAAAACCAAAGCAAGGTTTCCACATTTAGTAGATCCTGAGATTCCTGCTTGGTTTCACACACTGATGTACACCTCTTTTAAGTTTCAAATAAAACACATTTGGTTGTGTAGTGACAGAGATCTCGCCTGTAGAATTCTGGGAAAAAACACCGCCCAACGTGGGGCTCGAACCCACGACCCTGAGATTAAGAGTCTCATGCTCTACCGACTGAGCTAGCCAGGCTTGGTTACTGTGATGTGACAAAAAGGCCACTCAAGCCAAGGAGTACCCTACAAGCTATTAAAGTAGATCTAGGCTACCACATTCAGTACACTGAGATGCATGCTTGGTTTCACACATTGAGGAAAATCGGTAAGTAACCGTGAAGTAAAATGTGAAGCATTGGTTGTTCAGTGGTAGAATTCTCGCCTGCCACGCGGGAGGCCCGGGTTCGATTCCCGGCCAATGCAGTACTCAAGTTTTACTGAAATTATGGTATATTTTGTTAAAGAGTGTCTGGCTCTTTGCATTTTGGTGGTGCAGGTATAGAATTCCACATACAATAAATTAATGGTAGAATCTTGTGGTTTAGTGGTAGAATTCCCACCTGCCAAGAGAGAGGTCTGGATCTGAAAAGGGAATAAACACCAAACAAATGTTGTACTAAAAGCATATGACTCTTAGCTTGGGAGTTTTATTTCTATTGACTAAGCTGGCCAGGCTTTGTTACAGTGTTGTAGCATCAAGGCAAGGCAACGCTTGCTCTTCAATCTACACTATTAAACCAAAGCAAAGTTTCCACATTCAGTAGATCCTGATATTCCTGCATGGTTTCACCCACTGATGTACACCTGAAACAGCGATATATTTTGTTAAAGAGTGCCTGGCTCTTTGCATTTTGGTGGTGCAGGTATAGAATTCAACATACAATGATTTAGTGGTAGATTTAGTGTGTAGTGACAGAGATCTCGCCTGTAGAATTCTGGGAAAAAACACCGCCCAACGTGGGGCTCGAACCCACGACCCTGAGATTAAGAGTCTCATGCTCTACCGACTGAGCTAGCCAGGCTTGGTTACTGTTGTGTGACAAAAAGGCCACTCAAGCCAAGGAGTGCCCTACAAGCTATTAATGTAGATCTAGGCTACCACATTCAGTACACTGAGATGCATGCTTGGTTTCACAAATTGAGGAAAATGGGTAAGTAACCGTGAAATAAAATGTGAAACATTGGTTGTTCAGTGGTAGAATTCTCGTCTGCTACGCGGGAGGCCCGGGTTCGATTTCCGGCCAATGCAGTACTCAAGTTTTACTGAAATTATGGTATATTTTGTTAAAGAGTGTCTGGCTCTTTGCTTTTTGGTGGTGCAGGTATAGAATTCCACATACAATAAATTAATGTTAGAATCTTGTGGTTTAGTTGTAGAATTCCCACCTGCCAAGAGAGAGGTCTGGATCTGAAAAGGGAATAAACACCAAACAAATGTTGTACTACAAGCATATGACTCTTAGCTTGGGAGTTTTATTTCTATTGACTAAGCTGGCCAGGCTTTGTTACAGTGTTGTAGCATCAAGGCAAGGCAACGCTTGCTCTTCAATCTACACTATTAAACCAAAGCAAAGTTTCCACATTCAGTAGATCCTGATATTCCTGCATGGTTTCACCCACTGATGTACACCTGAAACAGCGATATATTTTGTTAAAGAGTGCCTGGCTCTTTGCATTTTGGTGGTGCAGGTATAGAATTTAACATACAATGATTTAGTGGTAGAATCTTGTGGTTTAGTGGTAGAATTCTCGCCTGCCATGAGGGAGGCATGGATCTGAAAAGGGAATAAACAGCACCCAATGTTGTGCTCAAAGCAAATGACTCTTAGATTTGGAGTCTTATTCGCTATTGACTCAGATAGCTAGGCTTTTTTACAGTGTTATGGCATCATGGCAAGGCAAGGATTGCCCTTCAATTTATAAAACCAAAGCAAGGTTTCCACATTTAGTAGATCCTGAGATTCCTGCTTGGTTTCACACACTGATGTACACCTCTTTTAAGTTTCAAATAAAACACGTTTGGTTGTGTAGTGACAGAGATCTCGCCTGTAGAATTCTGGGAAAAAACACCGCCCAACGTGGGGCTCGAACCCACGACCCTGAGATTAAGAGTCTCATGCTCTACCGACTGAGCTAGCCAGGCTTGGTTACTGTTGTGTGACAAAAAGGCCACTCAAGCCAAGGAGTGCCCTACAAGCTATTAAAGTAGATCTAGGCTACCACATTCAGTACACTGAGATGCATGCTTGGTATCACAAATTGAGGAAAATGGGTAAGTAACCGTGAAGTAAAATGTGAAGCATTGGTTGTTCAGTGGTAGAATTCTCGCCTGCCACGCGGGAGGCCCGAGTTCGATTCCCGGCCAATGCAGTACTCAAGTTTTACTGAAATTATGGTATATTTTGTTAAAGAGTGTCTGGCTCTTTGCATTTTGGTGGTGCAGGTAAAGAATTCCACATACAATAAATTAATGTTAGAATCTTGTGGTTTAGTGGTAGAATTCCCACCTGCCAAGAGAGAGGTCTGGATCTGAAAAGGGAATAAACACCAAACAAATGTTGTACTACAAGCATATGACTCTTAGCTTGGGAGTTTTATTTCTATTGACTAAGCTGGCCAGGCTTTGTTACAGTGTTGTAGCATCAAGGCAAGGCAACGCTTGCTCTTCAATCTACACTATTAAACCAAAGCAAAGTATCCACATTCAGTAGATCCTGATATTCCTGCATGGTTTCACCCACTGATGTACACCTGAAACAGCGATATATTTTGTTAAAGAGTGCCTGGCTCTTTGCATTTTGGTGGTGCAGGTATAGAATTTAACATACAATGATTTAGTGGTAGAAACTTGTGGTTTAGTGGTAGAATTCTCGCCTGCCATGATGGAGGCATGGATCTGAAAAGGGAATAACCACCACCCAATGTTGTGCTCAAAGCAAATGACTCTTAGATTTGGAGTCTTATTCGCTATTGACTCAGATAGCTAGGCTTTTTTACAGTGTTATGGCATCATGGCAAGGCAAGGATTGCCCTTCAATTTATAAAACCAAAGCAAGGTTTCCACATTTAGTAGATCCTGAGATTCCTGCTTGGTTTCACACACTGATGTACACCTCTTTTAAGTTTCAAATAAAACACATTTGGTTGTGTAGTGACAGAGATCTCGCCTGTAGAATTCTGGGAAAAAACACCGCCCAACGTGGGGCTCGAACCCACGACCCTGAGATTAAGAGTCTCATGCTCTACCGACTGAGCTAGCCAGGCTTGGTTACTGTGATGTGACAAAAAGGCCACTCAAGCCAAGGAGTACCCTACAAGCTATTAAAGTAGATCTAGGCTACCACATTCAGTACACTGAGATGCATGCTTGGTTTCACACATTGAGGAAAATCGGTAAGTAACCGTGAAGTAAAATGTGAAGCATTGGTTGTTCAGTGGTAGAATTCTCGCCTGCCACGCGGGAGGCCCGGGTTCGATTCCCGGCCAATGCAGTACTCAAGTTTTACTGAAATTATGGTATATTTTGTTAAAGAGTGTCTGGCTCTTTGCATTTTGGTGGTGCAGGTATAGAATTCCACATACAATAAATTAATGGTAGAATCTTGTGGTTTAGTGGTAGAATTCCCACCTGCCAAGAGAGAGGTCTGGATCTGAAAAGGGAATAAACACCAAACAAATGTTGTACTAAAAGCATATGACTCTTAGCTTGGGAGTTTTATTTCTATTGACTAAGCTGGCCAGGCTTTGTTACAGTGTTGTAGCATCAAGGCAAGGCAACGCTTGCTCTTCAATCTACACTATTAAACCAAAGCAAAGTTTCCACATTCAGTAGATCCTGATATTCCTGCATGGTTTCACCCACTGATGTACACCTGAAACAGCGATATATTTTGTTAAAGAGTGCCTGGCTCTTTGCATTTTGGTGGTGCAGGTATAGAATTCAACATACAATGATTTAGTGGTAGAATCTTGTGGTTTAGTGGTAGAATTCTCGCCTGCCATGAGGGAGGCATTGATCTGAAAAGGGAATAAACACCACCCAATGTTGTGCTCAAAGCAAATGACTCTTAGATTTGGAGTCTTATTCGCTACTGACTCAGATAGCTAGGCTTTTTTACAGTGTTATGGCATCATGGCAAGGCAAGGATTGCCCTTTAATCTATACAACCAAAGCAAGGTTTCCACATTTAGTAGATCCTGAGATTCCTGCTTGGTTTCACACACTGATGTACACCTCTTTTAAATTTCAAATAAAACACGTTTGGTTGTGTAGTGACAGAGATCTCGCCTGTAGAATTCTGGGAAAAAACACCACCCAACGTGGGGCTCGAACCCACGACCCTGAGATTAAGAGTCTCATGCTCTACCGACTGAGCTAGCCAGGCTTGGCTACTGTGATTTGACAATAAGGCCACTCAAGCCAAGGAGTGCAATACAAGCTATTAAAGTAGATCTAGGCTACCACATTCAGTACACTGAGATGCATGCTTGGTTTCACACATTAAGGAAAATGGGTAAGTAACCGTGAAGTAAAATGTGAAGCATTGGTTGTTCAGTGGTAGAATTCTCGCCTGCCACGCGGGAGGCCCGGGTTCGATTCCCGGCCAATGCAGTACTCAAGTTTTACTGAAATTACGGTATATTTTGTTAAAGAGTGTCTGGCTCTTTGCATTTTATTGGTGCAGGTATAGAATTCCACATACAATAAATTAATGTTAGAATCTTGTGGTTTAGTGGTAGAATCCCCACCTGCCAAGAGAGAGGTCTGGATCTGAAAAGGGAATAAACACCAAACAAATGTTGTACTAAAAGCATATGACTCTTAGCTTGGGAGTTTTATTTCTATTGACTAAGCTGGCCAGGCTTTGTTACAGTGTTGTAGCATCAAGGCAAGGCAACGCTTGCTCTTCAATCTACACTATTAAACCAAAGCAAAGTTTCCACATTCAGTAGATCCTGATATTCCTGCATGGTTTCACCCACTGATGTACACCTGAAAAAGCGATATATTTTGTTAAAGAGTGCCTGGCTCTTTGCATTTTGGTGGTGCAGGTATAGAATTCAACATACAGTGATTTAGTGGTAGAATCTTGTGGTTTAGTGGTAAAATTCTCGCCTGCCATGAGGGAGGCATGGATCTGAAAAGGGAATAAACACCACCCAATGTTGTGCTCAAAGTAAATGACTATTAGATTTGGAGTCTTATTCGCTATTGACTCAGATAACTAGGCTTTTTTACAGTGTTATGGCATCATGGCAAGGCAAGGATTGCCCTTCAATCTATAAAACCAAAGCTAGGTTTCCACATTTAGTAGATCCTGAGATTCCTGCTTGGTTTCACACACTGATGTACACCTCTTTTAAGTTTAAAAAAAAACAGGTTTGGTTGTGTAGTGACAGAGATCTCGCCTGTAGAATTCTGGGAAAAAACACCGCCCAACGTGGGGCTCGAACCCACGACCCTGAGATTAAGAGTCTCATGCTCTACCGACTGAGCTAGCCAGGCTTGGCTACTGTTGTGTGACAAAAAGGCCACTCAAGCCAAGGAGTGCCCTACAAGCTATTAAAGTAGATCTAGGCTACCACATTCAGTTCACTGAGATGCATGCTTGGTTTCACAAATTGAGGAAAATGGGTAAGTAAACGTGAAGTAAAATGTGAAGCATTGGTTGTTCAGTGGTAGAATTCTCGCCTGCCACGCGGGAGGCCCGGGTTCGATTCCCGGCCAATGCAGTACTCAAGTTTTACTGAAATTATGGTATATTTTGTTAAAGAGTGTCTGGCTCTTTGCATTTTGGTGGTGCAGGTAAAGAATTCCACATACAATAAATTAATGTTAGAATCTTGTGGTTAAGTGGTAGAATTCCCACCTGCCAAGAGAGAGGTCTGGATCTGAAAAGGGAATAAACACCAAACAAATGTTGTACTAAAAGCATATGACTATTAGCTTGGGAGTTTTATTTCTATTGACTAAGCTGGCCAGGCTTTGTTACAGTGTTGTAGCATCAAGGCAAGGCAACGCTTGCTCTTCAATCTACACTATTAAACCAAAGCAAAGTTTCCACATTCAGTAGATCCTGATATTCCTGCATGGTTTCACCCACTGATGTACACCTGAAACAGCGATATATTTTGTTAAAGAGTGCCTGGCTCTTTGCATTTTGGTGGTGCAGGTATAGAATTTAACATACAATGATTTAGTGGTAGAATCTTGTGGTTTA
Organism: Crinia signifera; assembly: GCF_055691185.1. Taxonomy (NCBI): domain Eukaryota; kingdom Metazoa; phylum Chordata; class Amphibia; order Anura; family Myobatrachidae; genus Crinia; species Crinia signifera. The sequence continues at coordinate 199,770 of NW_028142643.1, forward strand.
GTGGTAGAATTCTCGCCTGCCATGAGGGAGGCATGGATCTGAAAAGGGAATAAACACCACCCAATGTTGTGCTCAAAGCAAATGACTCTTAGATTTGGAGTCTTATTCGCTATTGACTCAGATAGCTAGGCTTTTTTACAGTGTTATGGCATCATGGCAAGGCAAGGATTGCCCTTCAATTTATAAAACCAAAGCAAGGTTTCCACATTTAGTAGATCCTGAGATTCCTGCTTGGTTTCACACACTGATGTACACCTCTTTTAAGTTTCAAATAAAACACGTTTGGTTGTGTAGTGACAGAGATCTCGCCTGTAGAATTCTGGGAAAAAACACTGCCCAACATGGGGCTCGAACCCACGACCCTGAGATTAAGAGTCTCATGCTCTACCGACTGAGCTAGCCAGGCTTGGTTACTGTGATTTGACAAAAAGGCCACTCAAGCCAAGGAGTGCAATACAGGCTATTAAAGTAGATCTAGGCTACCACATTCAGTACACTGAGATGCATGCTTGGTTTCACACATTGAGGAAAATGGGTAAGTAACCATGAAGTAAAATGTAAAGCATTGGTTGTTCAGTGGTAGAATTCTCGCCTGCCACGCGGGAGGCCCGGGTTCGATTCCCGGCCAATGCAGTACTCAAGTTTTACTGAAATTTTGGTAGATTTTGTTAAAGAGTGTCTGGCTCTTTGCATTTTGGTGGTGCAGGTATAGAATTCCACATACAATAAATTAATGTTAGAGTCTTGTGGTTAAGTGGTAGAATTCCCACCTGCCAAGAGAGAGGTCTGGATCTGAAAAGGGAATAAACACCAAACAAATGTTGTACTAAAAGCATATGACTCTTAGCTTGGGAGTTTTATTTCTATTGACTAAGCTGGCCAGGCTTTGTTACAGTGTTGTAGCATCAAGGCAAGGCAACGCTTGCTCTTCAATCTACACTATTAAACCAAAGCAAAGTTTCCACATTCAGTAGATCCTGATATTCCTGCATGGTTTCACCCACTTATGTACACCTGAAAAAGCGATATATTTTGTTAAAGAGTGCCTGGCTCTTTGCATTTTGGTGGTGCAGGTATAGAATTCAACATACAATGATTTAGTGGTAGAATCTTGTGGTTTAGTGGTAGAATTCTCGCCTGCCATGAGGGAGGCATGGATCTGAAAAGGGAATAAACACCACCCAATGTTGTGCTCAAAGTAAATGACTCTTAGATTTGGAGTCTTATTCGCTATTGACTCAGATAACTAGGCTTTTTTACACTGTTATGGCATCATGGCAAGGCAAGGATTGCCCTTCAATCTATAAAACCAAAGCTAGGTTTCCACATTTAGTAGATCCTGAGATTCCTGCTTGGTTTCACACACTGATGTACACCTCTTTTAAGTTTCAAATAAAACAGGTTTGGTTGTGTAGTGACAGAGATCTCGCCTGTAGAATTCTGGGAATAAACACCGCCCAACGTGGGGCTCGAACCCACGACCCTGAGATTAAGAGTCTCATGCTCTACCGACTGAGCTAGCCAGGCTTGGCTACTGTTGTGTGACAATAAGGCCACTCAAGCCAAGGAGTGCCCTACAAGCTATTAAAGTAGATCTAGGCTACCACATTCAGTACACTGAGATGCATGCTTGGTTTCACAAATTGAGGAAAATGGGTAAGTAAACGTGAAGTAAAATGTGAAGCATTGGTTGTTCAGTGGTAGAATTCTCGCCTGCCACGCGGGAGGCCCGGGTTCGATTCCCGGCCAATGCAGTACTCAAGTTTTACTGAAATTATGGTATATTTTGTTAAAGAGTGTCTGGCTCTTTGCATTTTGGTGGTGCAGGTAAAGAATTCCACATACAATAAATTAATGTTAGAATCTTGTGGTTAAGTGGTAGAATTCCCACCTGCCAAGAGAGAGGTCTGGATCTGAAAAGGGAATAAACACCAAACAAATGTTGTACTAAAAGCATATGACTATTAGCTTGGGAGTTTTATTTCTATTGACTAAGCTGGCCAGGCTTTGTTACAGTGTTGTAGCATCAAGGCAAGGCAACGCTTGCTCTTCAATCTACACTATTAAACCAAAGCAAAGTTTCCACATTCAGTAGATCCTGATATTCCTGCATGGTTTCACCCACTGATGTACACCTGAAACAGCGATATATTTTGTTAAAGAGTGCCTGGCTCTTTGCATTTTGGTGGTGCAGGTATAGAATTTAACATACAATGATTTAGTGGTAGAATCTTGTGGTTTAGTGGTAGAATTCTCGCCTGCCATGAGGGAGGCATGGATCTGAAAAGGGAATAAACACCACCCAATGTTGTGCTCAAAGCAAATGACTCTTAGATTTGGAGTGTTATTCGCTATTGACTCAGATAGCTAGGCTTTTTTACAGTGTTATGGCATCATGGCAAGGCAAGGATTGCCCTTCAATTTATAAAACCAAAGCAAGGTTTCCACATTTAGTAGATCCTGAGATTCCTGCTTGGTTTCACACACTGATGTACACCTCTTTTAAGTTTCAAATAAAACACGTTTGGTTGTGTAGTGACAGAGATCTCGCCTGTAGAATTCTGGGAAAAAACACCGCCCAACGTGGGGCTCGAACCCACAACCCTGAGATTAAGAGTCTCATGCTCTACCGACTGAGCTAGCCAGGCTTGGTTACTGTGATTTGACAAAAAGGCCACTCAAGCCAAGGAGTGCAATACCAGCTATTAAAGTAGATCTAGGCTACCACATTCAGTACACTGAGATGCATGCTTGGTTTCACACATTGAGGAAAATGGGTAAGTAACCGTGAAGTAAAATGTGAAGCATTGGTTGTTCAGTGGTAGAATTCTCGCCTGCCACGCGGGAGGCCCGGGTTCGATTCCCAGCCAATGCAGTACTCAAGTTTTACTGAAATTATGGTATATTTTGTTAAAGAGTGTCTGGCTCTTTGCTTTTAGGTGGTGCAGTTATAGAATTCCACATACAATAAATTAATGTTAGAATCTTTTGGTTTAGTGGTAGAATTCCCACCTGCCAAGAGAGAGGTCTGGATCTGAAAAGGGAATAAACACCAAACAAATGTTGTACTAAAAGCATATGACTCTTAGCTTGGGAGTTTTATTTCTATTGACTAAGCTGGCCAGGCTTTGTTACAGTGTTGTAGCATCAAGGCAAGGCAACGCTTGCTCTTCAATCTACACTATTAAACCAAAGCAAAGTTTCCACATTCAGTAGATCCTGATATTCCTGCATGGTTTCACCCACTGATGTACACCTGAAACAGCGATATATTTTGTTAAAGAGTGCCTGGCTCTTTGCATTTTGGTGGTGCAGGTATAGAATTTAACATACAATGATTTAGTGGTAGAATCTTGTGGTTTAGTGGTAGAATTCTCGCCTGCCATGAGGGAGGCATGGATCTGAAAAGGGAATAAACACCACCCAATGTTGTGCTCAAAGCAAATGACTCTTAGATTTGGAGTCTTATTCGCTATTGACTCAGATAGCTAGGCTTTTTTACAGTGTTATGGCATCATGGCAAGGCAAGGATTGCCCTTCAATTTATAAAACCAAAGCAAGGTTTCCACATTTAGTAGATCCTGAGATTCCTGCATGGTTTCACACACTGATGTACACCTCTTTTAAGTTTCAAATAAAACACGTTTGGTTGTGTAGTGACAGAGATCTCGCCTGTAGAATTCTGGGAAAAAACACCGCCCAACGTGGGGCTCGAACCCACGACCCTGAGATTAAGAGTCTCATGCTCTACCGACTGAGCTAGCCAGGCTTGGTTACTGTGATGTGACAAAAAGGCCACTGAAGCCAAGGAGTGCCCTACAAGCTATTAAAGTAGATCTAGGCTACCACATTCAGTACACTGAGATGCATGCTTGGTTTCACACATTGAGGAAAATGGGTAAGTAACCTTGAAGTAAAATGTGAAGCATTGCTTGTTCAGTGGTAGAATTCTTGCCTGCCACGCGGGAGGCCCGGGTTCGATTCCCGGCCAATGCAGTACTCAAGGTTTACGGAAATTATGGTATATTTTGTTAAAGAGTGGCTGGCTCTTTGCATTTTGGTGGTGCAGGTATAGAATTCCACATACAATAAATTAATGGTAGAATCTTGTGGTTAAGTGGTAGAATTCCCACCTGCCAAGAGAGAGGTCTGGATCTGAAAAGGGAATAAACACCAAACAAATGTTGTACTAAAAGCATATGACTATTAGCTTGGGAGTTTTATTTCTATTGACTAAGCTGGCCAGGCTTTGTTACAGTGTTGTAGCATCAAGGCAAGGCAACGCTTGCTCTTCAATCTACACTATTAAACCAAAGCAAAGTTTCCACATTCAGTAGATCCTGATATTCCTGCATGGTTTCACCCACTGATGTACACCTGAAACAGCGATATATTTTGTTAAAGAGTGCCTGGCTCTTTGCATTTTGGTGGTGCAGGTATAGAATTTAACATACAATGATTTAGTGGTAGAATCTTGTGGTTTAGTGGTAGAATTCTCGCCTGCCATGAGGGAGGCATGGATCTGAAAAGGGAATAAACACCACCCAATGTTGTGCTCAAAGCAAATGACTCTTAGATTTGGAGTCTTATTCGCTATTGACTCAGATAGCTAGGCTTTTTTACAGTGTTATGGCATCATGGCAAGGCAAGGATTGCCCTTCAATTTATAAAACCAAAGCAAGGTTTCCACATTTAGTAGATCCTGAGATTCCTGCTTGGTTTCACACACTGATGTACACCTCTTTTAAGTTTCAAATAAAACACGTTTGGTTGTGTAGTGACAGAGATCTCGCCTGTAGAATTCTGGGAAAAAACACCGCCCAACGTGGGGCTCGAACCCACAACCCTGAGATTAAGAGTCTCATGCTCTACCGACTGAGCTAGCCAGGCTTGGTTACTGTGATTTGACAAAAAGGCCACTCAAGCCAAGGAGTGCAATACCAGCTATTAAAGTAGATCTAGGCTACCACATTCAGTACACTGAGATGCATGCTTGGTTTCACACATTGAGGAAAATGGGTAAGTAACCGTGAAGTAAAATGTGAAGCATTGGTTGTTCAGTGGTAGAATTCTCGCCTGCCACGCGGGAGGCCCGGGTTCGATTCCCGGCCAATGCAGTACTCAAGTTTTACTGAAATTATGGTATATTTTGTTAAAGAGTGTCTGGCTCTTTGCTTTTAGGTGGTGCAGTTATAGAATTCCACATACAATAAATTAATGTTAGAATCTTGTGGTTTAGTGGTAGAATTCCCACCTGCCAAGAGAGAGGTCTGGATCTGAAAAGGGAATAAACACCAAACAAATGTTGTACTAAAAGCATATGACTCTTAGCTTGGGAGTTTTATTTCTATTGACTAAGCTGGCCAGGCTTTGTTACAGTGTTGTAGCATCAAGGCAAGGCAACGCTTGCTCTTCAATCTACACTATTAAACCAAAGCAAAGTTTCCACATTCAGTAGATCCTGATATTCCTGCATGGTTTCACCCACTGATGTACACCTGAAACAGCGATATATTTTGTTAAAGAGTGCCTGGCTCTTTGCATTTTGGTGGTGCAGGTATAGAATTTAACATACAATGATTTAGTGGTAGAATCTTGTGGTTTAGTGGTAGAATTCTCGCCTGCCATGAGGGAGGCATGGATCTGAAAAGGGAATAAACACCACCCAATGTTGTGCTCAAAGCAAATGACTCTTAGATTTGGAGTCTTATTCGCTATTGACTCAGATAGCTAGGCTTTTTTACAGTGTTATGGCATCATGGCAAGGCAAGGATTGCCCTTCAATTTATAAAACCAAAGCAAGGTTTCCACATTTAGTAGATCCTGAGATTCCTGCATGGTTTCACACACTGATGTACACCTCTTTTAAGTTTCAAATAAAACACGTTTGGTTGTGTAGTGACAGAGATCTCGCCTGTAGAATTCTGGGAAAAAACACCGCCCAACGTGGGGCTCGAACCCACGACCCTGAGATTAAGAGTCTCATGCTCTACCGACTGAGCTAGCCAGGCTTGGTTACTGTGATGTGACAAAAAGGCCACTGAAGCCAAGGAGTGCCCTACAAGCTATTAAAGTAGATCTAGGCTACCACATTCAGTACACTGAGATGCATGCTTGGTTTCACACATTGAGGAAAATGGGTAAGTAACCTTGAAGTAAAATGTGAAGCATTGCTTGTTTAGTGGTAGAATTCTTGCCTGCCACGCGGGAGGCCCGGGTTCGATTCCCGGCCAATGCAGTACTCAAGTTTTACGGAAATTATGGTATATTTTGTTAAAGAGTGGCTGGCTCTTTGCATTTTGGTGGTGCAGGTATAGAATTCCACATACAATAAATTAATGGTAGAATCTTGTGGTTAAGTGGTAGAATTCCCACCTGCCAAGAGAGAGGTCTGGATCTGAAAAGGGAATAAACACCAAACAAATGTTGTACTAAAAGCATATGACTATTAGCTTGGGAGTTTTATTTCTATTGACTAAGCTGGCCAGGCTTTGTTACAGTGTTGTAGCATCAAGGCAAGGCAACGCTTGCTCTTCAATCTACACTATTAAACCAATGCAAAGTTTCCACATTCAGTAGATCCTGATATTCCTGCATGGTTTCACCCACTGATGTACACCTGAAACAGCGATATATTTTGTTAAAGAGTGCCTGGCTCTTTGCATTTTGGTGGTGCAGGTATAGAATTTAACATACAATGATTTAGTGGTAGAATCTTGTGGTTTAGTGGTAGAATTCTCGCCTGCCATGAGGGAGGCATGGATCTGAAAAGGGAATAAACACCACCCAATGTTGTGCTCAAAGCAAATGACTCTTAGATTTGGAGTCTTATTCGCTATTGACTCAGATAGCTAGGCTTTTTTACAGTGTTATGGCATCATGGCAAGGCAAGGATTGCCCTTCAATTTATAAAACCAAAGCAAGGTTTCCACATTTAGTAGATCCTGAGATTCCTGCTTGGTTTCACACACTGATGTACACCTCTTTTAAGTTTCAAATAAAACACGTTTGGTTGTGTAGTGACAGAGATCTCGCCTGTAGAATTCTGGGAAAAAACACCGCCCAACGTGGGGCTCGAACCCACAACCCTGAGATTAAGAGTCTCATGCTCTACCGACTGAGCTAGCCAGGCTTGGTTACTGTGATTTGACAAAAAGGCCACTCAAGCCAAGGAGTGCAATACCAGCTATTAAAGTAGATCTAGGCTACCACATTCAGTACACTGAGATGCATGCTTGGTTTCACACATTGAGGAAAATGGGTAAGTAACCGTGAAGTAAAATGTGAAGCATTGGTTGTTCAGTGGTAGAATTCTCGCCTGCCACGCGGGAGGCCCTGGTTCGATTCCCGGCCAATGCAGTACTCAAGTTTTATTGAAATTATGGTATATTTTGTTAAAGAGTGTCTGGCTCTTTGCTTTTTGGTGGTGCAGGTATAGAATTCCACATACAATAAATTAATGTTAGAATCTTGTGGTTTAGTGGTAGAATTCCCACCTGCCAAGAGAGAGGTCTGGATCTGAAAAGGGAATAAACACCAAACAAATGTTGTACTACAAGCATATGACTCTTAGCTTGGGAGTTTTATTTCTATTGACTAAGCTGGCCAGGCTTTGTTACAGTGTTGTAGCATCAAGGCAAGGCAACGCTTGCTCTTCAATCTACACTATTAAACCAAAGCAAAGTTTCCACATTCAGTAGATCCTGATATTCCTGCATGGTTTCACCCACTGATGTACACCTGAAACAGCGATATATTTTGTTAAAGAGTGCCTGGCTCTTTGCATTTTGGTGGTGCAGGTATAGAATTTAACATACAATGATTTAGTGGTAGAATCTTGTGGTTTAGTGGTAGAATTCTCGCCTGCCATGAGGGAGGCATGGATCTGAAAAGGGAATAAACACCACCCAATGTTGTGCTCAAAGCAAATGACTCTTAGATTTGGAGTCTTATTCGCTATTGACTCAGATAGCTAGGCTTTTTTACAGTGTTATGGCATCATGGCAAGGCAAGGATTGCCCTTCAATTTATAAAACCAAAGCAAGGTTTCCACATTTAGTAGATCCTGAGATTCCTGCTTGGTTTCACACACTGATGTACACCTCTTTTAAGTTTCAAATAAAACACGTTTGGTTGTGTAGTGACAGAGATCTCGCCTGTAGAATTCTGGGAAAAAACACCGCCCAACGTGGGGCTCGAACCCACAACCCTGAGATTAAGAGTCTCATGCTCTACCGACTGAGCTAGCCAGGCTTGGTTACTGTGATTTGACAAAAAGGCCACTCAAGCCAAGGAGTGCAATACCAGCTATTAAAGTAGATCTAGGCTACCACATTCAGTACACTGAGATGCATGCTTGGTTTCACACATTGAGGAAAATGGGTAAGTAACCGTGAAGTAAAATGTGAAGCATTGGTTGTTCAGTGGTAGAATTCTCGCCTGCCATGCGGGAGGCCCGGGTTCGATTCCCGGCCAATGCAGTACTCAAGTTTTACTGAAATTATGGTATATTTTGTTAAAGAGTGTCTGGCTCTTTCCTTTTAGGTGGTGCAGTTATAGAATTCCACATACAATAAATTAATGTTAGAATCTTGTGGTTTAGTGGTAGAATTCCCACCTGCCAAGAGAGAGGTCTGGATCTGAAAAGGGAATAAACACCAAACAAATGTTGTACTAAAAGCATATGACTCTTAGCTTGGGAGTTTTATTTCTATTGACTAAGCTGGCCAGGCTTTGTTACAGTGTTGTAGCATCAAGGCAAGGCAACGCTTGCTCTTCAATCTACACTATTAAACCAAAGCAAAGTTTCCACATTCAGTAGATCCTGATATTCCTGCATGGTTTCACCCACTGATGTACACCTGAAACAGCGATATATTTTGTTAAAGAGTGCCTGGCTCTTTGCATTTTGGTGGTGCAGGTATAGAATTTAACATACAATGATTTAGTGGTAGAATCTTGTGGTTTAGTGGTAGAATTCTCGCCTGCCATGAGGGAGGCATGGATCTGAAAAGGGAATAAACACCACCCAATGTTGTGCTCAAAGCAAATGACTCTTAGATTTGGAGTCTTATTCGCTATTGACTCAGATAGCTAGGCTTTTTTACAGTGTTATGGCATCATGGCAAGGCAAGGATTGCCCTTCAATTTATAAAACCAAAGCAAGGTTTCCACATTTAGTAGATCCTGAGATTCCTGCTTGGTTTCACACACTGATGTACACCTCTTTTAAGTTTCAAATAAAACACGTTTGGTTGTGTAGTGACAGAGATCTCGCCTGTAGAATTCTGGGAAAAAACACCGCCCAATGTGGGGCTCGAACCCATGACCCTGAGATTAAGAGTCTCATGCTCTACCGACTGAGCTAGCCAGGCTTGGTTACTGTGATTTGACAAAAAGGCCACTCAAGCCAAGAAGTGCAATACAAGCTATTAAAGTAGATCTAGGCTACCACATTCAGTACACTGAGATGCATGCTTGGTTTCAAACATTGAGGAAAATGGGTGTGTAAGCGTGAAGTGAAATGTGAAGCATTGGTTGTTCAGTGGTAGAATTCTCGCCTGCCACGCGGGAGGCCCGGGTTCGATTCCCGGCCAATGCAGTACGCAAGTTTTACTGAAATTATGGTATATTTTGTTAAAGAGTGTCTGGCTCTTTGCATTTTGGTGGTGCAGGTATAGAATTCCACATACAATAAATTAATGGTAGAATCTTGTGATTTAGTGGTAGAATTCCCACCTGCCAAGAGAGAGGTCTGGATCTGAAAAGGGAATAAACACCAAACAAATGTTGTACTAAAAGCATATGACTCTTAGCTTGGGAGTTTTATTTCTATTGACTAAGCTGGCCAGGCTTTGTTACAGTGTTGTAGCATCAAGGCAAGGCAACGCTTGCTCTTCAATCTACACTATTAAACCAAAGCAAAGTTTCCACATTCAGTAGATCCTGATATTCCTGCATGGTTTCACCCACTGATGTACACCTGAAACAGCGATATATTTTGTTAAAGACTGCCTGGCTCTTTGCATTTTGGTGGTGCAGGTATAGAATTTAACATACAATGATTTAGTGGTAGAATCTTGTGGTTTAGTGGTAGAATTCTCGCCTGCCATGAGGGAGGCATGGATCTGAAAAGGGAATAAACACCACCCAATGTTGTGCTCAAAGCAAATGACTCTTAGATTTGGAGTCTTATTCGCTATTGACTCAGATAGCTAGGCTTTTTTACAGTGTTATGGCATCATGGCAAGGCAAGGATTGCCCTTCAATTTATAAAACCAAAGCAAGGTTTCCACATTTAGTAGATCCTGAGATTCCTGCATGGTTTCACACACTGATGTACACCTCTTTTAAGTTTCAAATAAAACACGTTTGGTTGTGTAGTGACAGAGATCTCGCCTGTAGAATTCTGGGAAAAAACACCGCCCAACGTGGGGCTCGAACCCACGACCCTGAGATTAAGAGTCTCATGCTCTACCGACTGAGCTAGCCAGGCTTGGTTACTGTGATGTGACAAAATGGCCACTCAAGCCAAGGAGTGCCCTACAAGCTATTAAAGTAGATCTAGGCTACCACATTCAGTACACTGAGATGCATGCTTGGTTTCACACATTGAGGAAAATGGGTAAGTAACCGTGAAGTAAAACGTGAAGCATTGGCTGTTCAGTGGTAGAATTCTCGCCTGCCACGCGGGAGGCCCGGGTTCGATTCCCGGCCAATGCAGTACCCAAGTTTTACTGAAATTATGGTATATTTTGTTAAAGAGTGGCTGGCTCTTTGCATTTTGGTGGTGCAGGTATAGAATTCCACATACAATAAATTAATGGTAGAATCTTGTGGTTTAGTGGTAGAATTCCCACCTGCCAAGAGAGAGGTCTGGATCTGAAAAGGGAGTAAACACCAAACAAATGTTGTACTAAAAGCATATGACTCTTAGCTTGGGAGTTTTATTTCTATTGACTAAGCTGGCCAGGCTTTGTTACAGTGTTGTAGCATCAAGGCAAGGCAACGCTTGCTCTTCAATCTACACTATTAAACCAAAGCAAAGTTTCCACATTCAGTAGATCCTGATATTCCTGAATTGGTTTCACCCACTGATGTACACCTGAAACAGCGATATATTTTGTTAAAGAGTGCCTGGCTCTTTGCATTTTGGTGGTGCAGGTATAGAATTTAACATACAATGATTTAGTGGTAGAATCTTGTGGTTTAGTGGTAGAATTCTCGCCTGCCATGAGGGAGGCATGGATCTGAAAAGGGAATAAACACGACCCAATGTTGTGCTCAAAGCAAATGACTCTTAGATTTGGAGTCTTATTCGCTATTGACTCAGATAGCTAGGCTTTTTTACAGTGTTATGGCATCATGGCAAGGCAAGGATTGCCCTTCAATTTCTAAAACCAAAGCAAGGTTTCCACATTTAGTAGATCCTGAGATTCCTGCTTGGTTTCACACACTGATGTACACCTCTTTTAAGTTTCAAATAAAACACGTTTGGTTGTGTAGTGACAGAGATCTCGCCTGTAGAATTCTGGGAAAAAACACCGCCCAACGTGGGGCTCGAACCCACGACCCTGAGATTAAGAGTCTCATGCTCTACCGACTGAGCTAGCCAGGCTTGGTTACTGTTGTGTGACAAAAAGGCCACTCAAGCCAAGGAGTGCCCTACAAGCTATTAAAGTAGATCTAAGCTACCACATTCAGTACACTGAGATGCATGCTTGGTTTCACAAATTGAGGAAAATGGGTAAGTAACCGTGAAGTAAAACGTGAAACATTGGTTGTTCAGTGGTAGAATTCTCGCCTGCCACGCGGGAGGCCCGGGTTCGATTCCCGGCCAATGCAGTACTCAAGTTTTACTGAAATTATGGTATATTTTGTTAAAGAGTGTCTGGCTCTTTGCTTTTTGGTGGTGCAGGTATAGAATTCCACATACAATAAATTAATGGTAGAATCTTGTGGTTTAGTGGTAGAATTCCCACCTGCCAAGAGAGAGGTCTGGATCTGAAAAGGGAATAAACACCAAACAAATGTTGTACTAAAAGCATATGACTCTTAGCTTGGGAGTTTTATTTCTATTGACTAAGCTGGCCAGGCTTTGTTACAGTGTTGTAGCATCAAGGCAAGGCAACGCTTGCTCTTCAATCTACACTATTAAACCAAAGCAAAGTTTCCACATTCAGTAGATCCTGATATTCCTGCATGGTTTTACCCACTGATGTACACCTGAAACAGCGATATATTTTGTTAAAGAGTGCCTGGCTCTTTGCATTTTGGTGGTGCAGGTATAGAATTTAACATACAATGATTTAGTGGTAGAATCTTGTGGTTTAGTGGTAGAATTCTCGCCTGCCATGAGGGAGGCATGGATCTGAAAAGGGAATAAACACCACCCAATGTTGTGCTCAAAGCAAATGACTCTTAGATTTGGAGTCTTATTCGCTATTGACTCAGATAGCTAGGCTTTTTTACAGTGTTATGGCATCATGGCAAGGCAAGGATTGCCCTTCAATTTATAAAACCAAAGCAAGGTTTCCACATTTAGTAGATCCTGAGATTCCTGCTTGGTTTCACACACTGATGTACACCTCTTTTAAGTTTCAAATAAAACACGTTTGGTTGTGTAGTGACAGAGATCTCGCCTGTAGAATTCTGGGAAAAAACACCGCCCAACGTGGGGCTCGAACCCACGACCCTGAGATTAAGAGTCTCATGCTCTACCGACTGAGCTAGCCAGGCTTGGTTACTGTTGTGTGACAAAAAGGCCACTCAAGCCAATGAGTGCCCTACAAGCTATTAAAGTAGATCTAGGCTACCACATTCAGTACACTGAGATGCATGCTTGGTTTCACAAATTGAGGAAAATGGGTAAGTAACCGTGAAGTAAAACGTGAAGCATTGGTTGTTCAGTGGTAGAATTCTCGCCTGCCACGCGGGAGGCCCGGGTTCGATTCCCGGCCAATGCAGTACTCAAGTTTTACTGAAATTATGGTATATTTTGTTAAAGAGTGTCTGGCTCTTTGCTTTTTGGTAGTGCAGGTATAGAATTCCACATACAATAAATTAATGTTAGAATCTTGTGGTTTAGTGGTAGAATTCCCACCTGCCAAGAGAGAGGTCTGGATCTGAAAAGGGAATAAACACCAAACAAATGTTGTACTAAAAGCATATGACTCTTAGCTTGGGAGTTTTATTTCTATTGACTAAGCTGGCCAGGCTTTGTTACAGTGTTGTAGCATCAAGGCAAGGCAACGCTTGCTCTTCAATCTACACTATTAAACCAAAGCAAAGTTTCCACATTCAGTAGATCCTGAAATTCCTGCATGGTTTCACCCACTGATGTACACCTGAAACAGCGATATATTTTGTTAAAGAGTGCCTGGCTCTTTGCATTTTGGTGGTGCAGGTATAGAATTTAACATACAATGATTTAGTGGTAGAATCTTGTGGTTTAGTGGTAGAATTCTCGCCTGCCATGAGGGAGGCATGGATCTGAAAAGGGAATAAACACCACCCAATGTTGTGCTCAAAGCAAATGACTCTTAGATTTGGAGTCTTATTCGCTATTGACTCAGATAGCTAGGCTTTTTTACAGTGTTATGGCATCATGGCAAGGCAAGGATTGCCCTTCAATTTATAAAACCAAAGCAAGGTTTCCACATTTAGTAGATCCTGAGATTCCTGCTTGGTTTCACACACTGATGTACACCTCTTTTAAGTTTCAAATAAAACACGTTTGGTTGTGTAGTGACAGAGATCTCGCCTGTAGAATTCTGGGAAAAAACACCGCCCAACGTGGGGCTCGAACCCACGACCCTGAGATTAAGAGTCTCATGCTCTACCGACTGAGCTAGCCAGGCTTGGTTACTGTTGTGTGACAAAAAGGCCACTCAAGCCAAGGAGTGCCCTACAAGCTATTAAAGTAGATCTAGGCTACCACATTCAGTACACTGAGATGCATGCTTGGTTTCACAAATTGAGGAAAATGGGTAAGTAACCGTGGAGTAAAACGTGAAGCATTGGTTGTTCAGTGGTAGAATTCTCGCCTGCCACGCGGGAGGCCCGGGTTCGATTCCCGGCCAATGCAGTACTCAAGTTTTACTGAAATTATGGTATATTTTGTTAAAGAGTGTCTGGCTCTTTGCTTTTTGGTAGTGCAGGTATAGAATTCCACATACAATAAATTAATGTTAGAATCTTGTGGTTTAGTGGTAGAATTCCCACCTGCCAAGAGAGAGGTCTGGATCTGAAAAGGGAATAAACACCAAACAAATGTACTAAAAGCATATGACTCTTAGCTTGGGAGTTTTATTTCTATTGACTAAGCTGGCCAGGCTTTGTTACAGTGTTGTAGCATCAAGGCAAGGCAACACTTGCTCTTCAATCTACACTACTAAACCAAAGCAAAGTTTCCACATTCAGTAGATCCTGATATTCCTGCATGGTTTCACCCACTGATGTACACCTGAAACAGCGATATATTTTGTTAAAGAGTGCCTGGCTCTTTGCATTTTGGTGGTGCAGGTATAGAATTTAACATACAATGATTTAGTGGTAGAATCTTGTGTTTTAGTGGTAGAATTCTCGCCTGCCATGAGGGAGGCATGGATCTGAAAAGGGAATAAACACCACCCAATGTTGTGCTCAAAGCAAATGACTCTTAGATTTGGAGTCTTATTCGCTATTGACTCAGATAGCTAGGCTTTTTTACAGTGTTATGGCATCATGGCAAGGCAAGGATTGCCCTTCAATTTATAAAACCAAAGCAAGGTTTCCACATTTAGTAGATCCTGAGATTCCTGCTTGGTTTCACACACTGATGTACACCTCTTTTAAGTTTCAAATAAAACACGTTTGGTTGTGTAGTGACAGAGATCTCGCCTGTAGAATTCTGGGAAAAAACACCGCCCAACGTGGGGCTCGAACCCACGACCCTGAGATTAAGAGTCTCATGCTCTACCGACTGAGCTAGCCAGGCTTGGTTACTGTTGTGTGACAAAAAGGCCACTCAAGCCAATGAGTGCCCTACAAGCTATTAAAGTAGATCTAGGCTACCACATTCAGTACACTGAGATGCATGCTTGGTTTCACAAATTGAGGAAAATGGGTAAGTAACCTTGAAGTAAAACGTGAAGCATTGGTTGTTCAGTGGTAGAATTCTCGCCTGCCACGCGGGAGGCCCGGGTTCGATTCCCGGCCAATGCAGTACTCAAGTTTTACTGAAATTATGGTATATTTTGTTAAAGAGTGTCTGGCTCTTTGCTTTTTGGTAGTGCAGGTATAGAATTCCACATACAATAAATTAATGTTAGAATCTTGTGGTTTAGTGGTAGAATTCCCACCTGCCAAGAGAGAGGTCTGGATCTGAAAAGGGAATAAACACCAAACAAATGTTGTACTAAAAGCATATGACTCTTAGCTTGGGAGTTTTATTTCTATTGACTAAGCTGGCCAGGCTTTGTTACAGTGTTGTAGCATCAAGGCAAGGCAACGCTTGCTCTTCAATCTACACTATTAAACCAAAGCAAAGTTTCCACATTCAGTAGATCCTGAAATTCCTGCATGGTTTCACCCACTGATGTACACCTGAAACAGCGATATATTTTGTTAAAGAGTGCCTGGCTCTTTGCATTTTGGTGGTGCAGGTATAGAATTTAACATACAATGATTTAGTGGTAGAATCTTGTGGTTTAGTGGTAGAATTCTCGCCTGCCATGAGGGAGGCATGGATCTGAAAAGGGAATAAACACCACCCAATGTTGTGCTCAAAGCAAATGACTCTTAGATTTGGAGTCTTATTCGCTATTGACTCAGATAGCTAGGCTTTTTTACAGTGTTATGGCATCATGGCAAGGCAAGGATTGCCCTTCAATTTATAAAACCAAAGCAAGGTTTCCACATTTAGTAGATCCTGAGATTCCTGCTTGGTTTCACACACTGATGTACACCTCTTTTAAGTTTCAAATAAAACACGTTTGGTTGTGTAGTGACAGAGATCTCGCCTGTAGAATTCTGGGAAAAAACACCGCCCAACGTGGGGCTCGAACCCACGACCCTGAGATTAAGAGTTTCATGCTCTACCGACTGAGCTAGCCAGGCTTGGTTACTGTTGTGTGACAAAAAGGCCACTCAAGCCAAGGAGTGCCCTACAAGCTATTAAAGTAGATCTAGGCTACCACATTCAGTACACTGAGATGCATGCTTGGTTTCACAAATTGAGGAAAATGGGTAAGTAACCGTGAAGTAAAATGTGAAACATTGGTTGTTCAGTGGTAGAATTCTCGCCTGCCACGCGGGAGGCCCGGGTTCGATTCCCGGCCAATGCAGTACTCAAGTTTTACTGAAATTATGGTATATTTTGTTAAAGAGTGTCTGGCTCTTTGCTTTTTGGTAGTGCAGGTATAGAATTCCACATACAATAAATTAATGTTAGAATCTTGTGGTTTAGTGGTAGAATTCCCACCTGCCACGAGAGAGGTCTGGATCTGAAAAGGGAATAAACACCAAACAAATGTACTAAAAGCATATGACTCTTAGCTTGGGAGTTTTATTTCTATTGACTAAGCTGGCCAGGCTTTGTTACAGTGTTGTAGCATCAAGGCAAGGCAACGCTTGCTCTTCAATCTACACTACTAAACCAAAGCAAAGTTTCCACATTCAGTAGATCCTGATATTCCTGCATGGTTTCACCCACTGATGTACACCTGAAACAGCGATATATTTTGTTAAAGAGTGCCTGGCTCTTTGCATTTTGGTGGTGCAGGTATAGAATTTAACATACAATGATTTAGTGGTAGAATCTTGTGGTTTAGTGGTAGAATTCTCGCCTGCCATGAGGGAGGCATGGATCTGAAAAGGGAATAAACACCACCCAATGTTGTGCTCAAAGCAAATGACTCTTAGATTTGGAGTCTTATTCGCTATTGACTCAGATAGCTAGGCTTTTTTACAGTGTTATGGCATCATGGCAAAGCAAGGATTGCCCTTCAATTTATAAAACCAAAGCAAGGTTTCCACATTTAGTAGATCCTGAGATTCCTGCTTGGTTTCACACACTGATGTACACCTCTTTTAAGTTTCAAATAAAACACGTTTGGTTGTGTAGTGACAGAGATCTCGCCTGTAGAATTCTGGGAAAAAACACCGCCCAACGTGGGGCTCGAACCCACGACCCTGAGATTAAGAGTCTCCTGCTCTACCGACTGAGCTAGCCAGGCTTGGTTACTGTTGTGTGACAAAAAGGCCACTCAAGCCAAGGAGTGCCCTACAAGCTATTAAAGTAGATCTAGGCTACCACATTCAGTACACTGAGATGCATGCTTGGTTTCACAAATTGAGGAAAATGGGTAAGTAACCGTGAAGTAAAACGTGAAGCATTGGTTTTTCAGTGGTAGAATTCTCGCCTGCCACGCGGGAGGCCCGGGTTTGATTCCCGGCCAATGCAGTACTCAAGTTTTACTGAAATTATGGTATATTTTGTTAAAGAGTGTCTGGCTCTTTGCTTTTTGGTAGTGCAGGTATAGAATTCCACATACAATAAATTAATGTTAGAATCTTGTGGTTTAGTGGTAGAATTCCCACCTGCCAAGAGAGAGGTCTGGATCTGAAAAGGGAATAAACACCAAACAAATGTTGTACTAAAAGCATATGACTCTTAGCTTGGTAGTTTTATTTCTATTGACTAAGCTGGCCAGGCTTTGTTACAGTGTTGTAGCATCAAGGCAAGGCAACGCTTGCTCTTCAATCTACACTACTAAACCAAAGCAAAGTTTCCACATTCAGTAGATCCTGATATTCCTGCATGGTTTCACCCACTGATGTACACCTGAAACAGCGATATATTTTGTTAAATAGTGCATGGCTCTTTGCATTTTGGTGGTGCAGGCATAGAATTCAACATACAATGATTTAGTGGTAGAATCTTGTGGTTTAGTGGTAGAATTCTCGCCTGCCATGAGGGAGTCATGGATATGAAAAGGGAATAAACACCACCCAATGTTGTGCTCAAAGCAAATGACTCTTAGATTTGGAGTCTTATTCGCTATTGACTCAGATAGCTAGGCTTTTTTACAGTGTTATGGCATCATGGCAAGGCAAGGATTGCCCTTCAATTTATAAAACCAAAGCAAGGTTTCCACATTTAGTAGATCCTGAGATTCCTGCTTGGTTTCACACACTGATGTACACCTCTTTTAAGTTTCAACACGTTTGGTTGTGTAGTGACAGAGATCTCGCCTGTAGAATTCTGGGAAAAAACACCGCCCAACGTGGGGCTCGAACCCACGACCCTGAGATTAAGAGTCTCATGCTCTACCGACTGAGCTAGCCAGGCTTGGTTACTGTGATGTGACAAAAAGGCCACTCAAGCCAAGGAGTGCACTACAAGCTATTAAAGTAGATCTAGGCTACCACATTCAGTACACTGAGATGCATGCTTGGTTTCACACATTGAGGAAAATGGGTAAGTAACCGTGAAGTAAAATGTGAAGCATTGGTTGTTCAGTGGTAGAATTCTCGCCTGCCACGCGGGAGGCCCGGGTTCGATTCCCGGCCAATGCAGTACTCAAGTTTTACTGAAATAATGGTATATTTTGTTAAAGAGTGCCTGGCTCTTTGCATTTTGGTGGTGCAGGTATAGAATTCCACATACAATAAATTAATGGTAGAATCTTGTGGTTTAGTGGTAGAATTCCCACCTGCCAAGAGAGAGGTCTGGATCTGAAAAGGGAATAAACACCAAACAAATGTTGTACTAAAAGCATATGACTCTTAGCTTGGGAGTTTTATTTCTATTGACTAAGCTGGCCAGGCTTTGTTACAGTGTTGTAGCATCAAGGCAAGGCAACGCTTGCTCTTCAATCTACACTATTAAACCAAAGCAAAGTTTCCACATTCAGTAGATCCTGAAATTCCTGCATGGTTTCACCCACTGATGTACACCTGAAACAGCGATATATTTTGTTAAAGAGTGCCTGGCTCTTTGCATTTTGGTGGTGCAGGTATAGAATTTAACATACAATGATTTAGTGGTAGAATCTTGTGGTTTAGTGGTAGAATTCTCGCCTGCCATGAGGGAGGCATGGATCTGAAAAGGGAATAAACACCACCCAATGTTGTGCTCAAAGCAAATGACTCTTAGATTTGGAGTCTTATTCGCTATTGACTCAGATAGCTAGGCTTTTTTACAGTGTTATGGCATCATGGCAAGGCAAGGATTGCCCTTCAATTTATAAAAACAAAGCAAGGTTTCCACATTTAGTAGATCCTGAGATTCGTGCTTGGTTTCACACACTGATGTACACCTCTTTTAAGTTTCAAATAAAACACGTTTGGTTGTGTAGTGACAGAGATCTCGCCTGTAGAATTCTGGGAAAAAACACCGCCCAACGTGGGGCTCGAACCCACGACCCTGAGATTAAGACTCTCATGCTCTACCGACTGAGCTAGCCAGGCTTGGTTACTGTGATGTGACAAAAAGGCCACTTAAGCCAAGGAGTGCCCTACAAGCTATTAAAGTAGATCTAGGCTACCACATTCAGTACACTGAGATGCATGCTTGGTTTCACACATTGAGGAAAATGGGTAAGTAACCGTGAAGTAAAAAGTGAAGCATTGGTTGTTCAGTGGTAGAATTCTCGCCTGCCACGGGGGAGGCACGGGTTCGATTCCCGGCCAATGCAGTACTCAAGTTTTACTGAAATTATGGTATATTTTGTTAAAGAGTGCCTGGCTCTTTGCATTTTGGTGGTGCAGGTATAGAATTCCACATATAATAAATTAATGGTAGAATCTTGTGGTTTAGTGGTAGAATTCCCACCTGCCAAGAGAGAGGTCTGGATCTGAAAAGGGAATAAACACCAAACAAATGTTGTACTAAAAGCATATGACTCTTAGCTTGGGAGTTTTATTTCTATTGACTAAGCTGGCCAGGCTTTGTTACAGTGTTGTAGCATCAAGGCAAGGCAACGCTTGCTCTTCAATCTACACTATTAAACCAAAGCAAAGTTTCCACATTCAGTAGATCCTGAAATTCCTGCATGGTTTCACCCACTGATGTACACCTGAAACAGCGATATATTTTGTTAAAGAGTGCCTGGCTCTTTGCATTTTGGTGGTGCAGGTATAGAATTTAACATACAATGATTTAGTGGTAGAATCTTGTGGTTTAGTGGTAGAATTCTCGCCTGCCATGAGGGAGGCATGGATCTGAAAAGGGAATAAACACCACCCAATGTTGTGCTCAAAGCAAATGACTCTTAGATTTGGAGTCTTATTCGCTATTGACTCAGATAGCTAGGCTTTTTTACAGTGTTATGGCATCATGGCAAGGCAAGGATTGCCCTTCAATTTATAAAATCAAAGCAAGGTTTCCACATTTAGTAGATCCTGAGATTCCTGCTTGGTTTCACACACTGATGTACACCTCTTTTAAGTTTCAAATAAAACACGTTTGGTTGTGTAGTGACAGAGATCTCTCCTGTAGAATTCTGGGAAAAAACACCGCCCAACGTGGGGATCGAACCCACGACCCTGAGATTAAGACTCTCATGCTCTACCGACTGAGCTAGCCAGGCTTGGTTACTGTGATGTGACAAAAAGGCCACTCAAGCCAAGGAGTGCCCTACAAGCTATTAAAGTAGATCTAGGCTACCACATTCAGTACACTGAGATGCATGCTTGGTTTCACACATTGAGGAAAATGGGTAAGTAACCGTGAAGTAAAATGTGAAGCATTGGTTGTTCAGTGGTAGAATTCTCGCCTGCCACGGGGGAGGCACGGGTTCGATTCCCGGCCAATGCAGTACTCAAGTTTTACTGAAATTATGGTATATTTTGTTAAAGAGTGCCTGGCTCTTTGCATTTTGGTGGTGCAGGTATAGAATTCCACATACAATAAATTAATGGTAGAATCTTGTGGTTTAGTGGTAGAATTCCCACCTGCCAAGAGAGAGGTCTGGATCTGAAAAGGGAATAAACACCAAACAAATGTTGTACTAAAAGCATATGACTCTTAGCTTGGGAGTTTTATTTCTATTGACTAAGCTGGCCAGGCTTTGTTACAGTGTTGTAGCATCAAGGCAAGGCAACGCTTGCTCTTCAATCTACACTATTAAACCAAAGCAAAGTTTCCACATTCAGTAGATCCTGAAATTCCTGCATGGTTTCACCCACTGATGTACACCTGAAACAGCGATATATTTTGTTAAAGAGTGCCTGGCTCTTTGCATTTTGGTGGTGCAGGTATAGAATTTAACATACAATGATTTAGTGGTAGAATCTTGTGGTTTAGTGGTAGAATTCTCGCCTGCCATGAGGGAGGCATGGATCTGAAAAGGGAATAAACACCACCCAATGTTGTGCTCAAAGCAAATGACTCTTAGATTTGGAGTCTTATTCGCTATTGACTCAGATAGCTAGGCTTTTTTACAGTGTTATGGCATCATGGCAAGGCAAGGATTGCCCTGCAATTTATAAAACCAAAGCAAGGTTTCCACATTTAGTAGATCCTGAGATTCCTGCTTGGTTTCACACACTGATGTACACCTCTTTTAAGTTTCAAATAAAACACGTTTGGTTGTGTAGTGACAGAGATCTCGCCTGTATAATTCTGGGAAAAAACACCGCCCAACGTGGGGCTCGAACCCACGACCCTGAGATTAAGAGTCTCATGCTCTACCGACTGAGCTAGCCAGGCTTGGTTACTGTGATGTGACAAAAAGGCCACTCAAGCCAAGGAGTGCCCTACAAGCTATTAAAGTAGATCTAGGCTACCACATTCAGTACACTGAGATGCATGCTTGGTTTCACACATTGAGGAAAATGGGTAAGTAACCGTGAAGTAAAATGTGAAACATTGGTTGTTCAGTGGTAGAATTCTCGCCTGCCACGCGGGAGGCCCGGGTTCGATTCCCGGCCAATGCAGTACTCAAGTTTTACTGAAATTATGGTATATTTTGTTAAAGAGTGTCTGGCTCTTTGCTTTTTGGTGGTGCAGGTATAGAATTCCACATACAATAAATTAATGGTAGAATCTTGTGGTTTAGTGGTAGAATTCCCACCTGCCAAGAGAGAGGTCTGGATCTGAAAAGGGAATAAACACCAAACAAATGTTGTACTAAAAGCATATGACTCTTAGCTTGGGAGTTTTATTTCTATTGACTAAGCTGGCCAGGCTTTGTTACAGTGTTGTAGCATCAAGGCAAGGCAACGCTTGCTCTTCAATCTACACTATTAAACCAAAGCAAAGTTTCCACATTCAGTAGATCCTGATATTCCTGCATGGTTTTACCCACTGATGTACACCTGAAACAGCGATATATTTTGTTAAAGAGTGCCTGGCTCTTTGCATTTTGGTAGAATTCAACATACAATGATTTAGTGGTAGAATCTTGTGGTTTAGTGGTAGAATTCTCGCCTGCCATGAGGGAGGCATGGATCTGAAAAGGGAATAAACACCACCCAATGTTGTGCTCAAAGCAAATGACTCTTAGATTTGGAGTCTTATTCGCTATTGACTCAGATAGCTAGGCTTTTTTACAGTGTTATGGCATCATGGCAAGGCAAGGATTGCCCTTCAATTTATAAAACCAAAGCAAGGTTTCCACATTTAGTAGATCCTGAGATTCCTGCTTGGTTTCACACACTGATGTACACCTCTTTTAAGTTTCAAATAAAACACGTTTGGTTGTGTAGTGACAGAGATCTCGCCTGTAGAATTCTGGGAAAAAACACCGCCCAACGTGGGGCTCGAACCCACGACCCTGAGATTAAGAGTCTCATGCTCTACCGACTGAGCTAGCCAGGCTTGGTTACTGTTGTGTGACAAAAAGGCCACTCAAGCCAAGGAGTGCCCACAAGCTATTAAAGTATATCTAGGCTACCACATTCAGCACACTGAGATGCATGCTTGGTTTCACAAATTGAGGAAAATGGGTAAGTAACCGTGAAGTAAAATGTGAGACATTGGTTGTTCAGTGGTAGAATTCTCGTCTGCCACACGGGAGGCCCGGGTTCGATTCCCGGCCAATGCAGTACTCAAGTTTTACTGAAATTATGGTATATTTTGTTAAAGAGTGTCTGGCTCTTTGCTTTTTGGTGGTGCAGGTATAGAATTCCACATACAATAAATTAATGTTAGAATCTTGTAGTTTAGTGGTAGAATTCCCACCTGCCAAGAGAGAGGTCTGGATCTGAAAAGGGAATAAACACCAAACAAATGTTGTACTAAAAGCATATGACTCTTAGCTTGGGAGTTTTATTTCTATTGACTAAGCTGGCCAGGCTTTGTTACAGTGTTGTAGCATCAAGGCAAGGCAACGCTTGCTCTTCAATCTACACTATTAAACCAAAGCAAAGTTTCCACATTCAGTAGATCCTGATATTCCTGCATGGTTTCACCCACTGATGTACACCTGAAACAGCGATATATTTTGTTAAAGAGTGCCTGGCTCTTTGCATTTTGGTGGTGCAGGTATAGAATTTAACATACAATGATTTAGTGGTAGAATCTTGTGGTTTAGTGGTAGAATTCTCGCCTGCCATGAGGGAGGCATGGATCTGAAAAGGGAATAAACACCACCCAATGTTGTGCTCAAAGCAAATGACTCTTAGATTTGGAGTCTTATTCGCTATTGACTCAGATAGCTAGGCTTTTTTACAGTGTTATGGCATCATGGCAAGGCAAGGATTGCCCTTCAATTTATAAAACCAAAGCAAGGTTTCCACATTTAGTAGATCCTGAGATTCCTGCTTGGTTTCACACACTGACGTACACCTCTTTTAAGTTTCAAATAAAACACGTTTGGTTGTGTAGTGACAGAGATCTCGCCTGTAGAATTCTGGGAAAAAACACCGCCCAACGTGGGGCTCGAACCCACGACCCTGAGATTAAGAGTCTCATGCTCTACCGACTGAGCTAGCCAGGCTTGGTTACTGTGATGTGACAAAAAGGCCACTCAAGCCAAGGAGTGCCCTACAAGCTATTAAAGTAGATCTAGGCTACCACATTCAGTACACTGAGATGCATGCTTGGTTTCACACATTGAGGAAAATGGGTAAGTAACCGTGAAGTAAAATGTGAAGCATTGGTTGTTCAGTGGTAGAATTCTCGCCTGCCACGCGGGAGGCCCGGGTTCGATTCCCGGCCAATGCAGTACTCAAGTTTTACTGAAATTATGGTATATTTTGTTAAAGAGTGCCTGGCTCTTTGCATTTTGGTGGTGCAGGTATAGAATTCCACATACAATAAATTAATGGTAGAATCTTGTGGTTTAGTGGTAGAATTCCCACCTGCCAAGAGAGAGGTCTGGATCTGAAAAGGGAATAAACACCAAACAAATGTTGTACTAAAAGCATATGACTCTTAGCTTGGGAGTTTTGTTTCTATTGACTAAGCTGGCCAGGCTTTGTTACAGTGTTGTAGCATCAAGGCAAGGCAACGCTTGCTCTTCAATCTACACTATTAAACCAAAGCAAAGTTTCCACATTCAGTAGATCCTGAAATTCCTGCATGGTTTCACCCACTGATGTACACCTGAAACAGCGATATATTTTGTTAAAGAGTGCATGGCTCTTTGCATTTTGGTGGTGCAGGTATAGAAATTAACATACAATGATTTAGTGGTAGAATCTTGTGGTTTAGTGGTAGAATTCTCGCCTGCCATGAGGGAGTCATGGATCTGAAAAGGGAATAAACACCACCCAATGTTGTGCTCAAAGCAAATGACTCTTAGATTTGGAGTCTTATTCGCTATTGACTCAGATAGCTAGGCTTTTTTACAGTGTTATGGTATCATGGCAAGGCAAGGATTGCCCTTCAATTTATAAAACCAAAGCAAGGTTTCCACATTTAGTAGATCCTGAGATTCCTGCTTGGTTTCACACACTGATGTACACCTCTTTTAAGTTTCAACACGTTTGGTTGTGTAGTGACAGAGATCTCGCCTGTAGAATTCTGGGAAAAAACACCGCCCAACGTGGGGCTCGAACCCACGACCCTGAGATTAAGAGTCTCATGCTCTACCGACTGAGCTAGCCAGGCTTGGTTACTGTGATGTGACAAAAAGGCCACTCAAGCCAAGGAGTGCACTACAAGCTATTAAAGTAGATCTAGGCTACCACATTCAGTACACTGAGATGCATGCTTGGTTTCACACATTGAGGAAAATGGGTAAGTAACCGTGAAGTAAAATGTGAAGCATTGGTTGTTCAGTGGTAGAATTCTCGCCTGCCACGCGGGAGGCCCGGGTTCGATTCCCGGCCAATGCAGTACTCAAGTTTTACTGAAATTATGGTATATTTTGTTAAAGAGTGCCTGGCTCTTTGCATTTTGGTGGTGCAGGTATAGAATTCCACATACAATAAATTAATGGTAGAATCTTGTGGTTTAGTGGTAGAATTCCCACCTGCCAAGAGAGAGGTCTGGATCTGAAAAGGGAATAAACACCAAACAAATGTTGTACTAAAAGCATATGACTCTTAGCTTGGGAGTTTTATTTCTATTGACTAAGCTGGCCAGGCTTTGTTACAGTGTTGTAGCATCAAGGCAAGGCAACGCTTGCTCTTCAATCTACACTATTAAACCAAAGCAAAGTTTCCACATTCAGTAGATCCTGAAATTCCTGCATGGTTTCACCCACTGATGTACACCTGAAACAGCGATATATTTTGTTAAAGAGTGCCTGGCTCTTTGCATTTTGGTGGTGCAGGTATAGAATTTAACATACAATGATTTAGTGGTAGAATCTTGTGGTTTAGTGGTAGAATTCTCGCCTGCCATGAGGGAGGCATGGATCTGAAAAGGGAATAAACACCACCCAATGTTGTGCTCAAAGCAAATGACTCTTAGATTTGGAGTCTTATTCGCTATTGACTCAGATAGCTAGGCTTTTTTACAGTGTTATGGCATCATGGCAAGGCAAGGATTGCCCTTCAATTTATAAAACCAAAGCAAGGTTTCCACATTTAGTAGATCCTGAGATTCCTGCTTGGTTTCACACACTGATGTACACCTCTTTTAAGTTTCAAATAAAACACGTTTGGTTGTGTAGTGACAGAGATCTCTCCTGTAGAATTCTGGGAAAAAACACCGCCCAACGTGGGGCTCGAACCCACGACCCTGAGATTAAGACTCTCATGCTCTACCGACTGAGCTAGCCAGGCTTGGTTACTGTGATGTGACAAAAAGGCCACTCAAGCCAAGGAGTGCCCTACAAGCTATTAAAGTAGATCTAGGCTACCACATTCAGTACACTGAGATGCATGCTTGGTTTCACACATTGAGGAAAATGGGTAAGTAACCGTGAAGTAAAATGTGAAGCATTGGTTGTTCAGTGGTAGAATTCTCGCCTGCCACGGGGGAGGCACGGGTTCGATTCCCGGCCAATGCAGTACTCAAGTTTTACTGAAATTATGGTATATTTTGTTAAAGAGTGCCTGGCTCTTTGCATTTTGGTGGTGCAGGTATAGAATTCCACATACAATAAATTAATGGTAGAATCTTGTGGTTTAGTGGTAGAATTCCCACCTGCCAAGAGAGAGGTCTGGATCTGAAAAGGGAATAAACACCAAACAAATGTTGTACTAAAAGCATATGACTCTTAGCTTGGGAGTTTTATTTCTATTGACTAAGCTGGCCAGGCTTTGTTACAGTGTTGTAGCATCAAGGCAAGGCAACGCTTGCTCTTCAATCTACACTATTAAACCAAAGCAAAGTTTCCACATTCAGTAGATCCTGAAATTCCTGCATGGTTTCACCCACTGATGTACACCTGAAACAGCGATATATTTTGTTAAAGAGTGCCTGGCTCTTTGCATTTTGGTGGTGCAGGTATAGAATTTAACATACAATGATTTAGTGGTAGAATCTTGTGGTTTAGTGGTAGAATTCTCGCCTGCCATGAGGGAGGCATGGATCTGAAAAGGGAATAAACACCACCCAATGTTGTGCTCAAAGCAAATGACTCTTAGATTTGGAGTCTTATTCGCTATTGACTCAGATAGCTAGGCTTTTTTACAGTGTTATGGCATCATGGCAAGGCAAGGATTGCCCTTCAATTTATAAAACCAAAGCAAGGTTTCCACATTTAGTAGATCCTGAGATTCCTGCTTGGTTTCACACACTGATGTACACCTCTTTTAAGTTTCAAATAAAACACGTTTGGTTGTGTAGTGACAGAGATCTCTCCTGTAGAATTCTGGGAAAAAACACCGCCCAACGTGGGGCTCGAACCCACGACCCTGAGATTAAGACTCTCATGCTCTACCGACTGAGCTAGCCAGGCTTGGTTACTGTGATGTGACAAAAAGGCCACTCAAGCCAAGGAGTGCCCTACAAGCTATTAAAGTAGATCTAGGCTACCACATTCAGTACACTGAGATGCATGCTTGGTTTCACACATTGAGGAAAATGGGTAAGTAACCGTGAAGTAAAATGTGAAGCATTGGTTGTTCAGTGGTAGAATTCTCGCCTGCCACGGGGGAGGCACGGGTTCGATTCCCGGCCAATGCAGTACTCAAGTTTTACTGAAATTATGGTATATTTTGTTAAAGAGTGTCTGGCTCTTTGCTTTTTGGTGGTGCAGGTATAGAATTCCACATACAATAAATTAATGGTAGAATCTTGTGGTTTAGTGGTAGAATTCCCACCTGCCAAGAGAGAGGTCTGGATCTGAAAAGGGAATAAACACCAAACAAATGTTGTACTAAAAGCATATGACTCTTAGCTTGGGAGTTTTATTTCTATTGACTAAGCTGGCCAGGCTTTGTTACAGTGTTGTAGCATCAAGGCAAGGCAACGCTTGCCCTTCAATCTACACTATTAAACCAAAGCAAAGTTTCCACATTCAGTAGATCCTGATATTCCTGCATGGTTTCACCCACTGATGTACACCTGAAACAGCGATATATTTTGTTAAAGAGTGCCTGGCTCTTTGCATTTTGGTGGTGCAGGTATAGAATTCAACATACAATGATTTAGTGGTAGAATCTTGTAGTTTAGTGGTAGAATTCTCGCCTGCTATGAGGGAGGCACGGATCTGAAAAGGGAATAAACACCACCCAATGTTGTGCTCAAAGCAAATGACTCTTAGATTTGGAGTCTTATTCGCTATTGACTCAGATTACTAGGCTTTTTTACAGTGTTATGGCATCATGGCAAGGCAAGGATTGCCCTTCAATCTATAAAACCAAAGCTAGGTTTCCACATTTAGTAGATCCTGAGATTCCTGCTTGGTTTCACACACTGATGTACACCTCTTTTAAGTTTCAAATAAAACACGTTTGGTTGTGTAGTGACAGAGATCTCGCCTGTAGAATTCTGGGAAAAAACACCGCCCAACGTGGGGCTCGAACCCACGACCCTGAGATTAAGAGTCTCATGCTCTACCGACTGAGCTAGCCAGGCTTGGTTACTGTTGTGTGACAAAAAGGCCACTCAAGCCAAGGAGTGCCCTACAAGCTATTAAAGTAGATCTAGGCTACCACATTCAGTACACTGAGATGCATGCTTGGTTTCACAAATTGAGGAAAATGGGTATGTAACCGTGAAGTAAAATGTGAAGCATTGGTTGTTCAGTGGTAGAATTCTCGCCTGCCACGCGGGAGGCCCGGGTTCGATTCCCGGCCAATGCAGTACTCAAGTTTTACTGAAATTATGGTATATTTTGTTAAAGAGTGTCTGGCTCTTTGCATTTTGGTGGTGCAGGTATAGAATTCCACATACAATAAATTAATGGTAGAATCTTGTGGTTTAGTGGTAGAATTCCCACCTGCCAAGAGAGAGGTCTGGATCTGAAAAGGGAATAAACACCACCCAATGTTGTGCTCAAAGCAAATGACTCTTAGATTTGGAGTCTTATTCGCTATTGACTCAGATAGCTAGGCTTTTTTACAGTGTTATGGCATCATGGCAAGGCAAGGATTGCCCTTCATTTTATAAAACCAAAGCAAGGTTTCCACATTTAGTAGATCCTGAGATTCCTGCTTGGTTTCACACACTGATGTACACCTCTTTTAAGTTTCAAATAAAACACGTTTGGTTGTGTAGTGACAGAGATCTCGCCTGTAGAATTCTGGGAAAAAACACCGCCCAACGTGGGGCTCGAACCCACGACCCTGAGATTAAGAGTCTCATGCTCTACCGACTGAGCTAGCCAGGCTTGGTTACTGTGATGTGACAAAAAGGCCACTCAAGCCAAGGAGTGCCCTACAAGCTATTAAAGTAGATCTAGGCTACCACATTCAGTACACTGAGATGCATGCTTGGTTTCACACATTGAGGAAAATGGGTAAGTAACCGTGAAGTAAAATGTGAAACATTGGTTGTTCAGTGGTAGAATTCTCGCCTGCCACGCGGGAGGCCCGGGTTCGATTCCCGGCCAATGCAGTACTCAAGTTTTACTGAAATTATGGTATATTTTGTTAAAGAGTGTCTGGCTCTTTGCTTTTTGGTGGTGCAGGTATAGAATTCCACATACAATAAATTAATGGTAGAATCTTGTGGTTTAGTGGTAGAATTCCCACCTGCCAAGAGAGAGGTCTGGATCTGAAAAGGGAATAAACACCAAACAAATGTTGTACTAAAAGCATATGACTCTTAGCTTGGGAGTTTTATTTATATTGACTAAGCTGGCCAGGCTTTGTTACAGTGTTGTAGCATCAAGGCAAGGCAACGCTTGCTCTTCAATCTACACTATTAAACCAAAGCAAAGTTTCCACATTCAGTAGATCCTGATATTCCTGCATGGTTTCACCCACTGATGTACACCTGAAACAGCGATATATTTTGTTAAAGAGTGCCTGGCTCTTTGCATTTTGGTGGTGCAGGTATAGAATTCAACATACAATGATTTAGTGGTAGAATATTGTAGTTTAGTGGTAGAATTCTCGCCTGCTATGAGGGAGGCATGGATCTGAAAAGGGAATAAACACCACCCAATGTTGTGCTCAAAGCAAATGACTCTTAGATTTGGAGTCTTATTCGCTATTGACTCAGATAGCTAGGCTTTTTTACAGTGTTATGGCATCATGGCGATGGCAAGGATTGCCCTTCAATTTATAAAACCAAAGCAAGGTTTCCACATTTAGTAGATCCTGAGATTCCTGCTTGGTTTCACACACTGATGTACACCTCTTTTAAGTTTCAAATAAAACACGTTTGGTTGTGTAGTGACAGAGATCTCGCCTGTAGAATTCTGGGAAAAAACACCGCCCAACGTGGGGCTCGAACCCACGACCCTGAGATTAAGAGTCTCATGCTCTACCGACTGAGCTAGCCAGGCTTGGTTACTGTTGTGTGACAAAAAGGCCACTCAAGCCAAGGAGTACCCTACAAGCTATTAAAGTAGATCTAGGCTACCACATTCAGTACACTGAGATGCATGCTTGGTTTCACAAATTGAGGAAAATGGGTAAGTAACCGTGAAGTAAAATGTGAAGCATTGGTTGTTCAGTTGTAGAATTCTCGCCTGCCACGCGGGAGGCCCGGGTTCGATTCCCGGCCAATGCACTACTGAAGTTTTACTGAAATTATGGTATATTTTGTTAAAGAGTGGCTGGCTCTTTGCATTTTGGTGGTGCAGGTATAGAATTCCACATACAATAAATTAATGGTAGAATCTTGTGGTTTAGTGGTAGAATTCCCACCTGCCAAGAGAGAGGTCTGGATCTGAAAAGGGAATAAACACCAAACAAATGTTGTACTAAAAGCATATGACTCTTAGCTTGGGAGTTTTATTTCTATTGACTAAGCTGGCCAGGCTTTGTTACAGTGTTGTAGCATCAAGGCAAGGCAACGCTTGCTCTTCAATCTACACTACTAAACCAAAGCAAAGTTTCCACATTCAGTAGATCCTGATATTCCTGCATGGTTTCACCCACTGATGTACACCTGAAACAGCGATATATTTTGTTAAAGAGTGCCTGGCTCTTTGCATTTTGGTGGTGCAGGTATAGAATTTAACATACAATGATTTAGTGGTAGAATCTTGTGGTTTAGTGGTAGAATTCTCGCCTGCCATGAGGGAGGCATGGATCTGAAAAGGGAATAAACACCACCCAATGTTGTGCTCAAAGCAAATGACTCTTAGATTTGGAGTCTTATTCGCTATTGACTCAGATAGCTAGGCTTTTTTACAGTGTTATGGCATCATGGCAAGGCAAGGATTGCCCTTCATTTTATAAAACCAAAGCAAGGTTTCCACATTTAGTAGATCCTGAGATTCCTGCTTGGTTTCACACACTGATGTACACCTCTTTTAAGTTTCAAATAAAACACGTTTGGTTGTGTAGTGACAGAGATCTCGCCTGTAGAATTCTGGGAAAAAATAACGCCCAACGTGGGGCTCGAACCCACGACCCTGAGATTAAGAGTCTCATGCTCTACCGACTGAGCTAGCCAGGCTTGGTTACTGTTGTGTGACAAAAAGGCCACTCAAGCCAAGGAGTGCCCTACAAGGTATTAAAGTAGATCTAGGCTACCACATTCAGTACACTGAGATGCATGCTTGGTTTCACAAATTGAGGAAAATGGGTAAGTAACCTTGAAGTAAAATGTGAAGCATTGGTTGTTCAGTGGTAGAATTCTCGCCTGCCTCGCGGGAGGCCCGGGTTCGATTCCCGGCCAATGCAGTACTCAACTTTTACTGAAATTATGGTATATTTTGTTAAAGAGTGCCTGGCTCTTTGCATTTTGGTGGTGCAGGTATAGAATTCCACATACAATAAATTAATGGTAGAATCTTGTGGTTTAGTGGTAGAATTCCCACCTGCCAAGAGAGAGGTCTGGATCTGAAAAGGGAATAAACACCAAACAAATGTTGTACTAAAAGCATATGACTCTTAGCTTGGGAGTTTTATTTCTATTGACTAAGCTGGCCAGGCTTTGTTACAGTGTTGTAGCATCAAGGCAAGGCAACGCTTGCTCTTCAATCTACACTATTAAACCAAAGCAAAGTTTCCACATTCAGTAGATCCTGATATTCCTGCATGGTTTCACCCACTGATGTACACCTGAAACAGCGATATATTTTGTTAAAGAGTGCCTGGCTCTTTGCATTTTGGTGGTGCAGGTATAGAATTCAACATACAATGATTTAGTGGTAGAATATTGTAGTTTAGTGGTAGAATTCTCGCCTGCTATGAGGGAGGCATGGATCTGAAAAGGGAATAAACACCACCCAATGTTGTGCTCAAAGCAAATGACTCTTAGATTTGGAGTCTTATTCGCTATTGACTCAGATAACTAGGCTTTTTTACAGTGTTATGGCATCATGGCAAGGCAAGGCAAGGATTGCCCTTCAATCTATAAAACCAAAGCTAGGTTTCCACATTTAGTAGATCCTGAGATTCCTGCTTGGTTTCACACACTGATGTACACCTCTTTTAAGTTTCAAATAAAACACGTTTGGTTGTGTAGTGACAGAGATCTCGCCTGTAGAATTCTGGGAAAAAACACCGCCCAACGTGGGGCTCGAACCCACGACCCTGAGATTAAGAGTCTCATGCTCTACCGACTGAGCTAGCCAGGCTTGGTTACTGTTGTGTGACAAAAAGGCCACTCAAGCCAAGGAGTGCCCTACAAGCTATTAAAGTAGATCTAGGCTACCACATTCAGTACACTGAGATGCATGCTTGGTTTCACAAATTAAGGAAAATGGGTATGTAACCGTGAAGTAAAATGTGAAGCATTGGTTGTTCAGTGGTAGAATTCTCGCCTGCCACGCGGGAGGCCCGG
>NW_028142643.1:235000-270000 GCF_055691185.1 Crinia signifera
TCAAGGCAAGGCAACGCTTGCTCTTCAATCTACACTATTAAACCAAAGCAAAGTTTCCACATTCAGTAGATCCTGAAATTCCTGCATGGTTTCACCCACTGATGTACACCTGAAACAGCGATATATTTTGTTAAAGAGTGCCTGGCTCTTTGCATTTTGGTGGTGCAGGTATAGAATTTAACATACAATGATTTAGTGGTAGAATCTTGTGGTTTAGTGGTAGAGGCACGGGTTCGATTCCCGGCCAATGCAGTACTCAAGTTTTACTGAAATTATGGTATATTTTGTTAAAGAGTGTCTGGCTCTTTGCTTTTTGGTGGTGCAGGTATAGAATTCCACATACAATGATTTAGTGGTAGAATCTTGTGGTTTAGTGGTAGAATTCTCGCCTGCCATGAGGGAGGCATGGATCTGAAAAGGGAATAAACACCACCCAATGTTGTGCTCAAAGCAAATGACTCTTAGATTTGGAGTCTTATTCGCTATTGACTCAGATAGCTAGGCTTTTTTACAGTGTTATGGCATCATGGCAAGGCAAGGATTGCCCTGCAATTTATAAAACCAAAGCAAGGTTTCCACATTTAGTAGATCCTGAGATTCCTGCTTGGTTTCACACACTGATGTACACCTCTTTTAAGTTTCAAATAAAACACGTTTGGTTGTGTAGTGACAGAGATCTCGCCTGTAGAATTCTGGGAAAAAACACCGCCCAACGTGGGGCTCGAACCCACGACCCTGAGATTAAGAGTCTCATGCTCTACCGACTGAGCTAGCCAGGCTTGGTTACTGTGATGTGACAAAAAGGCCACTCAAGCCAAGGAGTGCCCTACAAGCTATTAAAGTAGATCTAGGCTACCACATTCAGTACACTGAGATGCATGCTTGGTTTCACACATTGAGGAAAATGGGTAAGTAACCGTGAAGTAAAATGTGAAGCATTGGTTGTTCAGTGGTAGAATTCTCGCCTGCCATGGGGGAGGCACGGGTTCGATTCCCGGCCAATGCAGTACTCAAGTTTTACTGAAATTATGGTATATTTTGTTAAAGAGTGTCTGGCTCTTTGCTTTTTGGTGGTGCAGGTATAGAATTCCACATACAATAAATTAATGGTAGAATCTTGTGGTTTAGTGGTAGAATTCCCACCTGCCAAGAGAGAGGTCTGGATCTGAAAAGGGAATAAACACCAAACAAATGTTGTACTAAAAGCATATGACTCTTAGCTTGGGAGTTTTATTTCTATTGACTAAGCTGGCCAGGCTTTGTTACAGTGTTGTAGCATCAAGGCAAGGCAACGCTTGCTCTTCAATCTACACTATTAAACCAAAGCAAAGTTTCCACATTCAGTAGATCCTGATATTCCTGCATGGTTTCACCCACTGATGTACACCTGAAACAGCGATATATTTTGTTAAAGAGTGCCTGGCTCTTTGCATTTTGGTGGTGCAGGTATAGAATTCAACATACAATGATTTAGTGGTAGAATATTGTAGTTTAGTGGTAGAATTCTCGCCTGCTATGAGGGAGGCATGGATCTGAAAAGGGAATAAACACCACCCAATGTTGTGCTCAAAGCAAATGACTCTTAGATTTGGAGTCTTATTCGCTATTGACTCAGATAACTAGGCTTTTTTACAGTGTTATGGCATCATGGCAAGGCAAGGATTGCCCTTCAATCTATAAAACCAAAGCTAGGTTTCCACATTTAGTAGATCCTGAGATTCCTGCTTGGTTTCACACACTGATGTACACCTCTTTTAAGTTTCAAATAAAACACGTTTGGTTGTGTAGTGACAGAGATCTCGCCTGTAGAATTCTGGGAAAAAACACCGCCCAACGTGGGGCTCGAACCCACGACCCTGAGATTAAGAGTCTCATGCTCTACCGACTGAGCTAGCCAGGCTTGGTTACTGTTGTGTGACAAAAAGGCCACTCAAGCCAAGGAGTGCCCTACAAGCTATTAAAGTAGATCTAGGCTACCACATTCAGTACACTGAGATGCATGCTTGGTTTCACAAATTAAGGAAAATGGGTATGTAACCGTGAAGTAAAATGTGAAGCATTGGTTGTTCAGTGGTAGAATTCTCGCCTGCCACGCGGGAGGCCCGGGTTCGATTCCCGGCCAATGCAGTACTCAATTTTTACTGAAATTATGGTATATTTTGTTAAAGAGTGTCTGGCTCTTTGCATTTTGGTGGTGCAGGTATAGAATTCCACATACAATAAATTAATGGTAGAATCTTGTGGTTTAGTGGTAGAATTCCCACCTGCCAAGAGAGAGGTCTGGATCTGAAAAGGGAATAAACACCAAAAAAATGTTGTACTAAAAGCATATGACTCTTAGCTTGGGAGTTTTATTTCTATTGACTAAGCTGGCCAGGCTTTGTTACAGTGTTGTAGCATCAAGGCAAGGCAACGCTTGCTCTTCAATCTACACTATTAAACCAAAGCAAAGTTTCCACATTCAGTAGATCCTGATATTCCTGCATGGTTTCACCCACTGATGTACACCTGAAACAGCGATATATTTTGTTAAATAGTGCATGGCTCTTTGCATTTTGGTGGTGCAGGCATAGAATTCAACATACAATGATTTAGTGGTAGAATCTTGTGGTTTAGTGGTAGAATTCTCGCCTGCCATGAGGGAGTCATGGATCTGAAAAGGGAATAAACACCACCCAATGTTGTGCTCAAAGCAAATGACTCTTAGATTTGGAGTCTTATTCGCTATTGACTCAGATAGCTATGCTTTTTTACAGTGTTATGGCATCATGGCAAGGCAAGGATTGCCTTTCAATCTATAAAACCAAAGCACGGTTTCCACATTTAGTAGATCCTGAGATTCCTGCTTGGTTTCACACACTGATGTACACCTCTTTTAAGTTTCAAATAAAACACGTTTGGTTGTGTAGTGACAGAGATCTCGCCTGTAGAATTCTGGGAAAAAACACCGCCCAACGTGGGGCTCGAACCCATGACCCTGAGATTAAGAGTCTCATGCTCTACCGACTGAGCTAGCCAGGCTTGGTTACTGTGATGTGACAAAAAGGCCACTCAAGCCAAGGAGTGCCCTACAAGCTATTAAAGTAGATCTAGGCTACCACATTCAGTACACTGAGATGCATACTTGGTTTCACACATTGAGGAAAATAGGTAAGTAACCGTGAAGTAAAATGTGAAGCATTGGTTGTTCAGTTGTAGAATTCTCGCCTGCCATGTGGGAGGCCCGGGTTCGATTCCCGGCCAATGCAGTACTCAAGTTTTACTGAAATTATGGTATATTTTGTTAAAGAGTGCCTGGCTCTTTGCATTTTGGTGGTGCAGGTATAGAATTCCACATACAATAAATTAATGGTAGAATCTTGTGGTTTAGTGGTAGAATTCCCACCTGCCAAGAGAGAGGTCTGGATCTGAAAAGGGAATAAACACCAAACAAATGTTGTACTAAAAGCATATGACTCTTAGCTTGGGAGTTTTATTTCTATTGACTAAGCTGGCCAGGCTTTGTTACAGTGTTGTAGCATCAAGGCAAGGCAACGCTTGCTCTTCAATCTACACTATTAAACCAAAGCAAAGTTTCCACATTCAGTAGATCCTGATATTCCTGCATGGTTTTACCCACTGATGTACACCTGAAACAGCGATATATTTTGTTAAAGAGTGCCTGGCTCTTTGCATTTTGGTGGTGCAGGTATAGAATTTAACATACAATGATTTAGTGGTAGAATCTTGTGGTTTAGTGGTAGAATTCTCGCCTGCCATGAGGGAGGCATGGATCTGAAAAGGGAATAAACACCACCCAATGTTGTGCTCAAAGCAAATGACTCTTAGATTTGGAGTCTTATTCGCTATTGACTCAGATAGCTAGGCTTTTTTACAGTGTTATGGCATCATGGCAAGGCAAGGATTGCCCTTCAATTTATAAAACCAAAGCAAGGTTTCCACATTTAGTAGATCCTGAGATTCCTGCTTGGTTTCACACACTGATGTACACCTCTTTTAAGTTTCAAATAAAACACGTTTGGTTGTGTAGTGACAGAGATCTCGCCTGTAGAATTTTGGGAAAAAACACCGCCCAACGTGGGGCTCGAACCCACGACCCTGAGATTAAGAGTCTCGTGCTCTACCGACTGAGCTAGCCAGGCTTGGTTACTGTTGTGTGACAAAAAGGCCACTCAAGCCAAGGAGTGCCCTACAAGCTATTAAAGTAGATCTAGGCTACCACATTCAGTACACTGAGATGCATGCTTGGTTTCACAAATTGAGGAAAATGGGTAAGTAACAGTGAAGTAAAATGTGAAACATTGGTTGTTCAGTGGTAGAATTCTCGCCTGCCACGTGGGAGGCCCGTGTTCGATTCCCGGCCAATGCAGTACTCAAGTTTTACTGAAATTATGGTATATTTTGTTAAAGAGTGTCTGGCTCTTTGCTTTTTGGTGGTGCAGGTATAGAATTCCACATACAATAAATTAATGGTAGAATCTTGTGGTTTAGTGGTAGAATTCCCACCTGCCAAGAGAGAGGTCTGGATCTGAAAAGGGAATAAACACCAAACAAATGTTGTACTAAAAGCATATGACTCTTAGCTTGGGAGTTTTATTTCTATTGACTAAGCTGGCCAGGCTTTGTTACAGTGTTGTAGCATCAAGGCAAGGCAACGCTTGCTCTTCAATCTACACTACTAAACCAAAGCAAAGTTTCCACATTCAGTAGATCCTGATATTCCTGCATGGTTTCACCCACTGATGTACACCTGAAACAGCGATATATTTTGTTAAATAGTGCATGGCTCTTTGCATTTTGGTGGTGCAGGCATAGAATTCAACATACAATGATTTAGTGGTAGAATCTTGTGGTTTAGTGGTAGAATTCTCGGCTGCCATGAGGGAGGCATGGATCTGAAAAGGGAATAAACACCACCCAATGTTGTGCTCAAAGCAAATGACTCTTAGATTTGGAGTCTTATTCGCTATTGACTCAGATAGCTAGGCTTTTTTACAGTGTTATGGCATCATGGCAAGGCAAGGATTGCCCTTCAATTTATAAAACCAAAGCAAGGTTTCCACATTTAGTAGATCCTGAGATTCCTGCTTGGTTTCACACACTGATGTACACCTCTTTTAAGTTTCAAATAAAACACGTTTGGTTGTGTAGTGACAGAGATCTCTCCTGTAGAATTCTGGGAAAAAACACCGCCCAACGTGGGGCTCGAACCCAAGACCCTGAGATTAAGAGTCTCATGCTCTACCGACTGAGCTAGCCAGGCTTGGTTACTGTGATGTGACAAAAAGGCCACTCAAGCCAAGGAGTGCCCTACAAGCTATTAAAGTAGATCTAGGCTACCACATTCAGTACACTGAGATGCATGCTTGGTTTCACACATTGAGGAAAATGGGTAAGTAACCGTGAAGTAAAATGTGAAGCATTGGTTGTTCAGTGGTAGAATTCTCGCCTGCCACGGGGGAGGCACGGGTTCGATTCCCGGCCAATGCAGTACTCAAGTTTTACTGAAATTATGGTATATTTTGTTAAAGAGTGCCTGGCTCTTTGCATTTTGGTGGTGCAGGTATAGAATTCCACATACAATAAATTAATGGTAGAATCTTGTGGTTTAGTGGTAGAATTCCCACCTGCCAAGAGAGAGGTCTGGATCTGAAAAGGGAATAAACACCAAACAAATGTTGTACTACAAGCATATGACTCTTAGCTTGGGAGTTTTATTTCTATTGACTAAGCTGGCCAGGCTTTGTTACAGTGTTGTAGCATCAAGGCAAGGCAACGCTTGCTCTTCAATCTACACTATTAAACCAAAGCAAAGTTTCCACATTCAGTAGATCCTGAAATTCCTGCATGGTTTCACCCAATGATGTACACCTGAAACAGCGATATATTTTGTTAAAGAGTGCCTGGCTCTTTGCATTTTGGTGGTGCAGGTATAGAATTTAACATACAATGATTTAGTGGTAGAATCTTGTGGTTTAGTGGTAGAATTCTCGCCTGCCATGAGGGAGGCATGGATCTGAAAAGGGAATAAACACCACCCAATGTTGTGCTCAAAGCAAATGACTCTTAGATTTGGAGTCTTATTCGCTATTGACTCAGATAGCTAGGCTTTTTTACAGTGTTATGGCATCATGGCAAGGCAAGGATTGCCCTTCAATTTATAAAACCAAAGCAAGGTTTCCACATTTAGTAGATCCTGAGATTCCTGCTTGGTTTCACACACTGATGTACACCTCTTTTAAGTTTCAAATAAAACACGTTTGGTTGTGTAGTGACAGAGATCTCTCCTGTAGAATTCTGGGAAAAAAACACCGCCCAACGTGGGGCTCGAACCCACGACCCTGAGATTAAGAGTCTCATGCTCTACCGACTGAGCTAGCCAGGCTTGGTTACTGTTGTGTGACAAAAAGGCCACTCAAGCCAAGGAGTGCCCTACAAGCTATTAAAGTAGATCTAGGCTACCACATTCAGCACACTGAGATGCAGGCTTGGTTTCACAAATTGAGGAAAATGGGTAAGTAACCGTGAAGTAAAATGTGAAACATTGGTTGTTCAGTGGTAGACTTCTCGCCTGCCACACGGGAGGCCCGGGTTCGATTCCCGGCCAATGCAGTACTCAAGTTTTACTGAAATTATGGTATATTTTGTTAAAGAGTGTCTGGCTCTTTGCTTTTTGGTGGTGCAGGTATAGAATTCCACATACAATAAATTAATGTTAGAATCTTGTGGTTTAGTGGTAGAATTCCCACCTGCCAAGAGAGAGGTCTGGATCTGAAAAGGGAATAAACACCAAACAAATGTTGTACTAAAAGCATATGACTCTTAGCTTGGGAGTTTTATTTCTATTGACTAAGCTGGCCAGGCTTTGTTACAGTGTTGTAGCATCAAGGCAAGGCAACGCTTGCTCTTCAATCTACACTATTAAACCAAAGCAAAGTTTCCACATTCAGTAGATCCTGATATTCCTGCATGGTTTCACCCACTGATGTACACCTGAAACAGCGATATATTTTGTTAAAGAGTGCCTGGCTCTTTGCATTTTGGTGGTGCAGGTATAGAATTTAACATACAATGATTTAGTGGTAGAATCTTGTGGTTTAGTGGTAGAATTCTCGCCTGCCATGAGGGAGGCATGTATCTGAGAAGGGAATAAACACCACCCAATGTTGTGCTCAAAGCAAATGACTCTTAGATTTGGAGTCTTATTCGCTATTGACTCAGATAGCTAGGCTTTTTTACAGTGTTATGGCATCATGGCAAGGCAAGGATTGCCCTTCAATTTATAAAACCAAAGCAAGGTTTCCACATTTAGTAGATCCTGAGATTCCTGCTTGGTTTCACACACTGATGTACACCTCTTTTAAGTTTCAAATAAAACACGTTTGGTTGTGTAGTGACAGAGATCTCGCCTGTAGAATTTTGGGAAAAAACACCGCCCAACGTGGGGCTCGAACCCACGACCCTGAGATTAAGAGTCTCATGCTCTACCGACTGAGCTAGCCAGGCTTGGTTACTGTTGTGTGACAAAAAGGCCACTCAAGCCAAGGAGTGCCCTACAAGCTATTAAAGTAGATCTAGGCTACCACATTCAGTAC
Organism: Crinia signifera; assembly: GCF_055691185.1. Classification (NCBI taxonomy): domain Eukaryota; kingdom Metazoa; phylum Chordata; class Amphibia; order Anura; family Myobatrachidae; genus Crinia; species Crinia signifera. The sequence continues at coordinate 242,596 of NW_028142643.1, forward strand.
ACTGAGATGCATGCTTGGTTTCACAAATTGAGGAAAATGGGTAAGTAACAGTGAAGTAAAATGTGAAACATTGGTTGTTCAGTGGTAGAATTCTTGCCTGCCACGCGGGAGGCCCGTGTTCGATTCCCGGCCAATGCAGTACTCAAGTTTTACTGAAATTATGGTATATTTTGTTAAAGAGTGTCTGGCTCTTTGCTTTTTGGTGGTGCAGGTATAGAATTCCACATACAATAAATTAATGTTAGAATCTTGTGGTTTAGTGGTAGAATTCCCACCTGCCAAGAGAGAGGTCTGGATCTGAAAAGGGAATAAACACCAAACAAATGTTGTACTAAAAGCATATGACTCTTAGCTTGGGAGTTTTATTTCTATTGACTAAGCTGGCCAGGCTTTGTTACAGTGTTGTAGCATCAAGGCAAGGCAACGCTTGCTCTTCAATCTACACTATTAAACCAAAGCAAAGTTTCCACATTCAGTAGATCCTGATATTCCTGCATGGTTTCACCCACTGATGTACACCTGAAACAGCGATATATTTTGTTAAAGAGTGCCTGGCTCTTTGCATTTTGGTGGTGCAGGTATAGAATTTAACATACAATGATTTAGTGGTAGAATCTTGTGGTTTAGTGGTAGAATTCTCGCCTGCCATGAGGGAGGCATGTATCTGAGAAGGGAATAAACACCACCCAATGTTGTGCTCAAAGCAAATGACTCTTAGATTTGGAGTCTTATTCGCTATTGACTCAGATAGCTAGGCTTTTTTACAGTGTTATGGCATCATGGCAAGGCAAGGATTGCCCTTCAATTTATAAAACCAAAGCAAGGTTTCCACATTTAGTAGATCCTGAGATTCCTGCTTGGTTTCACACACTGATGTACACCTCTTTTAAGTTTCAAATAAAACACGTTTGGTTGTGTAGTGACAGAGATCTCGCCTGTAGAATTTTGGGAAAAAACACCGCCCAACGTGGGGCTCGAACCCACGACCCTGAGATTAAGAGTCTCATGCTCTACCGACTGAGCTAGCCAGGCTTGGTTACTGTTGTGTGACAAAAAGGCCACTCAAGCCAAGGAGTGCCCTACAAGCTATTAAAGTAGATCTAGGCTACCACATTCAGTACACTGAGATGCATGCTTGGTTTCACACATTGAGGAAAATGGGTAAGTAACCGTGAAGTAAAATGTGAAGCATTGGTTGTTCAGTGGTAGAATTCTCGCCTGCCACGGGGGAGGCACGGGTTCGATTCCCGGCCAATGCAGTACTCAAGTTTTACTGAAATTATGGTATATTTTGTTAAAGAGTGCCTGGCTCTTTGCATTTTGGTGGTGCAGGTATAGAATTCCACATACAATAAATTAATGGTAGAATCTTGTGGTTTAGTGGTAGAATTCCCACCTGCCAAGAGAGAGGTCTGGATCTGAAAAAGGGAATAAACACCAAACAAATGTTGTACTACAAGCATATGACTCTTAGCTTGGGAGTTTTATTTCTATTGACTAAGCTGGCCAGGCTTTGTTACAGTGTTGTAGCATCAAGGCAAGGCAACGCTTGCTCTTCAATCTACACTATTAAACCAAAGCAAAGTTTCCACATTCAGTAGATCCTGAAATTCCTGCATGGTTTCACCCACTGATGTACACCTGAAACAGCGATATATTTTGTTAAAGAGTGCCTGGCTCTTTGCATTTTGGTGGTGCAGGTATAGAATTTAACATACAATGATTTAGTGGTAGAATCTTGTGGTTTAGTGGTAGAATTCTCGCCTGCCATGAGGGAGGCATGGATCTGAAAAGGGAATAAACACCACCCAATGTTGTGCTCAAAGCAAATGACTCTTAGATTTGGAGTCTTATTCGCTATTGACTCAGATAGCTAGGCTTTTTTACAGTGTTATGGCATCATGGCAAGGCAAGGATTGCCCTTCAATTTATAAAACCAAAGCAAGGTTTCCACATTTAGTAGATCCTGAGATTCCTGCTTGGTTTCACACACTGATGTACACCTCTTTTAAGTTTCAAATAAAACACGTTTGGTTGTGTAGTGACAGAGATCTCGCCTGTAGAATTTTGGGAAAAAACACCGCCCAACGTGGGGCTCGAACCCACGACCCTGAGATTAAGAGTCTCATGCTCTACCGACTGAGCTAGCCAGGCTTGGTTACTGTTGTGTGACAAAAAGGCCACTCAAGCCAAGGAGTGCCCTACAAGCTATTAAAGTAGATCTAGGCTACCACATTCAGTACACTGAGATGCATGCTTGGTTTCACAAATTGAGGAAAATGGGTAAGTAACAGTGAAGTAAAATGTGAAACATTGGTTGTTCAGTGGTAGAATTCTTGCCTGCCACGCGGGAGGCCCGTGTTCGATTCCCGGCCAATGCAGTACTCAAGTTTTACTGAAATTATGGTATATTTTGTTAAAGAGTGTCTGGCTCTTTGCTTTTTGGTGGTGCAGGTATAGAATTCCACATACAATAAATTAATGGTAGAATCTTGTGGTTTAGTGGTAGAATTCCCACCTGCCAAGAGAGAGGTCTGGATCTGAAAAGGGAATAAACACCAAACAAATGTTGTACTAAAAGCATATGACTCTTAGCTTGGGAGTTTTATTTCTATTGACTAAGCTGGCCAGGCTTTGTTACAGTGTTGTAGCATCAAGGCAAGGCAACGCTTGCTCTTCAATCTACACTACTAAACCAAAGCAAAGTTTCCACATTCAGTAGATCCTGATATTCCTGCATGGTTTCACCCACTGATGTACACCTGAAACAGCGATATATTTTGTTAAATAGTGCATGGCTCTTTGCATTTTGGTGGTGCAGGCATAGAATTCAACATACAATGATTTAGTGGTAGAATCTTGTGGTTTAGTGGTAGAATTCTCGGCTGCCATGAGGGAGGCATGGATCTGAAAAGGGAATAAACACCACCCAATGTTGTGCTCAAAGCAAATGACTCTTAGATTTGGAGTCTTATTCGCTATTGACTCAGATAGCTAGGCTTTTTTACAGTGTTATGGCATCATGGCAAGGCAAGGATTGCCCTTCAATCTATAAAACCAAAGCAAGGTTTCCACATTTAGTAGATCCTGAGATTCCTGCTTGGTTTCACACACTGATGCACACCTCTTTTAAGTTTCAAATAAAACACGTTTGGTTGTGTAGTGACAGAGATCTCGCCTGTAGAATTCTGGGAAAAAACACCGCCCAACGTGGGGCTCGAACCCACGACCCTGAGATTAAGAGTCTCATGCTCTACCGACTGAGCTAGCCAGGCTTGGTTACTGTGATGTGACAAAAAGGCCACTCAAGCCAAGGAGTGCCCTACAAGCTATTAAAGTAGATCTAGGCTACCACATTCAGTACACTGAGATGCATGCTTGGTTTCACACATTGAGGAAAATGGGTAAGTAACCTTGAAGTAAAACGTGAAGCATTTGTTGTTCAGTGGTAGAATTCTCGCCTGCCACGCGGGAGGCCCGGGTTCGATATCCGGCCAATGCAGTACTCAAGTTAAACTGAAATTATGGTATATTTTGTTAAAGAGTGGCTGGCTCTTTGCATTTTGGTGGTGCAGGTATAGAATTCCACATACAATAAATTAATGGTAGAATCTTGTGGTTTAGTGGTAGAATTCCCACCTGCCAAGAGAGAGGTCTGGATCTGAAAAGGGAATAAACACCAAACAAATGTTGTACTAAAAGCATATGACTCTTAGCTTGGGAGTTTTATTTCTATTGACTAAGCTGGCCAGGCTTTGTTACAGTGTTGTAGCATCAAGGCAAGGCAACGCTTGCTCTTCAATCTACACTATTAAACCAAAGCAAAGTTTCCACATTCAGTAGATCCTGATATTCCTGCATGGTTTCACCCACTGATGTACACCTGAAACAGCGATATATTTTGTTAAAGAGTGCCTGGCTCTTTGCATTTTGGTGGTGCAGGTATAGAATTTAACATACAATGATTTAGTGGTAGAATCTTGTGGTTTAGTGGTAGAATTCTCGCCTGCCATGAGGGAGGCATGGATCTGAAAAGGGAATAAACACCACCCAATGTTGTGCTCAAAGCAAATGACTCTTAGATTTGGAGTCTTATTCGCTATTGACTCAGATAGCTAGGCTTTTTTACAGTGTTATGGCATCATGGCAAGGCAAGGATTGCCCTTCAATTTATAAAACCAAAGCAAGGTTTCCACATTTAGTAGATCCTGAGATTCCTGCTTGGTTTCACACACTGATGTACACCTCTTTTAAGTTTCAAATCAAACACGTTTTGGTTGTGTAGTGACAGAGATCTCGCCTGTAGAATTCTGGGAAAAAACACCGGCCAACGTGGGGCTCGAACCCACGACCCTGAGATTAAGAGTCTCATGCTCTACCGACTGAGCTAGCCAGGCTTGGTTACTGTTGTGTGACAAAAAGGCCACTCAATCCAAGGAGTGCCCTACAAGCTATTAAAGTAGATCTAGGCTACCACATTCAGTACACTGAGATGCATGCTTGGTTTCACAAATTGAGGAAAATGGGTAAGTAACCATAAAGTAAAATGTGAAACATTGGTTGTTCAGTGGTAGAATTCTCGCCTGCCATGCGGGAGGCCTGGGTTCGATTCCCGGCCAATGCAGTACTCAAGTTTTACTGAAATTATGGTATATTTTGTTAAAGAGTGTCTGGCTCTTTGCTTTTTGGTGGTGCAGGTATAGAATTCCACATACAATAAATTAATGTTAGAATCTTGTGGTTTAGTGGTAGAATTCCCACCTGCCAAGAGAGAGGTCTGGATCTGAAAAGGGAATAAACACCAAACAAATGTTGTACTAAAAGCATATGACTCTTAGCTTGGGAGTTTTATTTCTATTGACTAAGCTGGCCAGGCTTTGTTACAGTGTTGTAGCATCAAGGCAAGGCAACGCTTGCTCTTCAATCTACACTACTAAACCAAAGCAAAGTTTCCACATTCAGTAGATCCTGATATTCCTGCATGGTTTCACCCACTGATGTACACCTGAAACAGCGATATATTTTGTTAAATAGTGCCTGGCTCTTTGCATTTTGGTGGTGCAGGTATAGAATTTAACATACAATGATTTAGTGGTAGAATCTTGTGGTTTAGTGGTAGAATTCTCGCCTGCCATGAGTGAGGCATGGATCTGAAAAGGGAATAAACACCACCCAATGTTGTGCTCAAAGCAAATGACTCTTAGATTTGGAGTCTTATTCGCTATTGACTCAGATAGCTAGGCTTTTTTACAGTGTTATGGCATCATGGCAAGGCAAGGATTGCCCTTCAATCTATAAAACCAAAGCAAGGTTTCCACATTTAGTAGATCCTGAGATTCCTGCTTGGTTTCACACACTGATGTACACCTCTTTTAAGTTTCAAATAAAACACGTTTGGTTGTGTAGTGACAGAGATCTTGCCTGTAGAATTCTGGGAAAAAACATCGCCCAACGTGGGGCTCGAACCCACGACCCTGAGATTAAGAGTCTCATGCTCTACCGACTAAGCTAGCCAGGCTTGGTTACTGTTGTGTGACAAATAGGCCACTCAAGCCAAGGAGTGCAATACAAGCTATTAAAGTAGATCTAGGCTACCACATTCAGTACACTGAGATGCATGCTTGGTTTCACACATTGAGGAAAATGGGTAAGTAACCGTGAAGTAAAATGTGAAGCATTGGTTGTTCAGTGGTAGAATTCTCGCTTGCCACGCGGGAGGCCCGGGTTCGATTCCCGGCCAATGCAGTACTCAAGTTTTACTGAAATTATGGTATATTTTGTTAAAGAGTGTCTGGCTCTTTGCATTTTGGTGGTGCAGGTATAGAATTCCACATACAATAAATTAATGGTAGAATCTTGTGGTTTAGTGGTAGAATTCCCACCTGCCAAGAGAGAGGTCTGGATCTGAAAAGGGAATAAACACCAAACAAATGTTGTACTAAAAGCATATGACTCTTAGCTTGGGAGTTTTATTTCTATTGACTAAGCTGGCCAGGCTTTGTTAAAGTGTTGTAGCATCAAGGCAAGGCAACGCTTGCTCTTCAATCTACACTACTAAACCAAAGCAAAGTTTCCACATTCAGTAGATCCTGATATTCCTGCATGGTTTCACCCACTGATGTACACCTGAAACAGCGATATATTTTGTTAAATAGTGCCTGGCTCTTTGCATTTTGGTGGAGCAGGTATAGAATTTAACATACAATGATTTAGTGGTAGAATCTTGTGGTTTAGTGGTAGAATTCTCGCCTGCCATGAGTGAGGCATGGATCTGAAAAGGGAATAAACACCACCCAATGTTGTGCTCAAAGCAAATGACTCTTAGATTTGGAGTCTTATTCGCTATTGACTCAGATAGCTAGGCTTTTTTACAGTGTTATGGCATCATGGCAAGGCAAGGATTGCCCTTCAATCTATAAAACCAAAGCAAGGTTTCCACATTTAGAAGATCCTAAGATTCTTGCTTGGTTTCACACACTGATGTACACCTCTTTTAAGTTTCAAATAAAACACGTTTGGTTGTGTAGTGACAGAGATCTCGCCTGTAGAATTCAGGGAAAAAACACCGCCCAACGTGGGGCTCGAACCCACGACCCTGAGATTAAGAGTCTCATGCTCTACCGACTGAGCTAGCCAGGCTTGGTTACTGTTGTGTGACAAAAAGGCCACTCAAGCCAAGGAGTGCCCTACAAGCTATTAAAGTAGATCTAGGCTACCACATTCAGTACACTGAGATGCATGCTTGGTTTCACACATTGAGGAAAATGGGTAAGTAACCTTGAAGTAAAATGTGAAGCATTGGTTGTTCAGTGGTAGAATTCTCGCCTGCCACGCGGGAGGCCCGGGTTCGATTCCCGGCCAATGCAGTACTCACGTTTTACTGAAATTATGGTATATTTTGTTAAAGAGTGGCTGGCTCTTTGCATTTTGGTGGTGCAGGTATAGAATTCCACATACAATAAATTAATGGTAGAATCTTGTGGTTTAGTGGTAGAATTCCCACCTGCCAAGAGAGAGGTCTGGATCTGAAAAGGGAATAAACACCAAACAAATGTTGTACTAAAAGCATATGACTCTTAGCTTGGGAGTTTTATTTCTATTGACTAAGCTGGCCAGGCTTTGTTACAGTGTTGTAGCATCAAGGCAAGGCAACGCTTGCTCTTCAATCTACACTATTAAACCAAAGCAAAGTTTCCACATTCAGTAGATCCTGATATTCCTGCATGGTTTCACCCACTGATGTACACCTGAAACAGCGATATATTTTGTTAAAGAGTGCCTGGCTCTTTGCATTTTGGTGGTGCAGGTATAGAATTTAACATACAATGATTTAGTGGTAGAATCTTGTGGTTTAGTGGTAGAATTCTCGCCTGCCATGAGGGAGGCATGGATCTGAAAAGGGAATAAACACCACCCAATGTTGTGCTCAAAGCAAATGACTCTTAGATTTGGAGTCTTATTCGCTATTGACTCAGATAGCTAGGCTTTTTTACAGTGTTATGGCATCATGGCAAGGCAAGGATTGCCCTTCAATTTATAAAACCAAAGCAAGGTTTCCACATTTAGTAGATCCTGAGATTCCTGCTTGGTTTCACACACTGATGTACACCTCTTTTAAGTTTCAAATAAAACAAGTTTGGTTGTGTAGTGACAGAGATCTCTCCTGTAGAATTCTGGGAAAAAACACCGCCCAACGTGGGGCTCGAACCCACGACCCTGAGATTAAGAGTCTCATGCTCTACCGACTGAGCTAGCCAGGCTTGGTTACTGTTGTGTGACAAAAAGGCCACTCAAGCCAAGGAGTGCCCTACAAGCTATTAAAGTAGATCTAGGCTACCACATTCAGTACACTGAGATGCATGCTTGGTTTCACAAATTGAGGAAAATGGGTAAGTAACCGTGAAGTAAAAGGTGAAACATTGGTTGTTCAGTGGTAGAATTCTCGCCTGCCACGCGGGAGGCCCGGGTTCGATTCCCGGCCAATGCAGTACTCAAGTTTTACTGAAATTATGGTATATTTTGTTAAAGAGTGTCTGGCTCTTTGATTTTTGGTGGTGCAGGTATAGAATTCCACATACAATAAATTAATGGTAGAATCTTGTGGTTTAGTGGTAGAATTCCCACCTGCCAAGAGAGAGGTCTGGATCTGAAAAGGGAATAAACACCAAACAAATGTTGTACTAAAAGCATATGACTCTTAGCTTGGGAGTTTTATTTCTATTGACTAAGCTGGCCAGGCTTTGTTACAGTGTTGTAGCATCAAGGCAAGGCAACGCTTGCTCTTCAATCTACACTACTAAACCAAAGCAAAGTTTCCACATTCAGTAGATCCTGATATTCCTGCATGATTTCACTCACTGATGTACACCTGAAACAGCGATATATTTTGTTAAATAGTGCATGGCTCTTTGCATTTTGGTGGTGCAGGCATAGAATTCAACATACAATGATTTAGTGGTAGAATCTTGTGGTTTAGTGGTAGAATTCTCGCCTGCCATGAGGGAGGCATGGATCTGAAAAGGGAATAAACACCACCCAATGTTGTGCTCAAAGCAAATGACTCTTAGATTTGGAGTCTTATTCGCTATTGACTCAGATAGCTAGGCTTTTTTACAGTGTTATGGCATCATGGCAAGGCAAGGATTGCCCTTCAATCTATAAAACCAAAGCAAGGTTTCCACGTTTAGTAGATCCTGAGATTCCTGCTTGGTTTCACACACTGATGTACACCTCTTTTAAGTTTCAAATAAAACACGTTTGGTTGTGTAGTGACAGAGATCTCGCCTGTAGAATTCTGGGAAAAAACACTGCCCAATGTGGGGCTCAAACCCATGACCATGAGATTAAGAGTCTCATGTTCTACCGACTGAGCTAGCCAGGCTTGGTTACTGTGATTTGACAAAAAGGCCACTCAAGCCAAGTAGTGCAATACAAGCTATTAAAGTAGATCTAGGCTACCACATTCAGTACACTGAGATGCATGCTTGGTTTCACACATTGAGGAAAATGGGTAAGTAACCGTGAAGTAAAATGTGAAGCATTGGTTGTTCAGTGGTAGAATTCTCGCCTGCCACGCGGGAGGCCCGGGTTCGATTCCCGGCCAATGCAGTACTCAAGTTTTACTGAAATTATGGTATATTTTGTTAAAGAGTGTCTGGCTCTTTGCTTTTTGGTGGTGCAGGTATAGAATTCCACATACAATAAATTAATGGTAGAATCTTGTGGTTTAGTGGTAGAATTCCCACATGCCAAGAGAGAGGTCTGGATCTGAAAAGGGAATAAACACCAAACAAATGTTGTACTAAAAGCATATGACTCTTAGCTTGGGAGTTTTATTTCTATTGACTAAGCTGGCCAGGCTTTGTTACAGTGTTGTAGCATCAAGGCAAGGCAACGCTTGCTCTTCAATCTACACTACTAAACCAAAGTTTCCACATTCAGTAGATCCTGATATTCCTGCATGGTTTCACCCACTGATGTACACCTGAAACAGCGATATATTTTGTTAAATAGTGCATGGCTCTTTGCATTTTGGTGGTGCAGGCATAGAATTCAACATACAATGATTTAGTGGTAGAATCTTGTGGTTTAGTGGTAGAATTCTCGCCTGCCATGAGGGAGGCATGGATCTGAAAAGGAAATAAACACCACCCAATGTTGTGCTCAAAGCAAATGACTCTTAGATTTGGAGTCTTATTCGCTATTGACTCAGATAGCTAGGCTTTTTTACAGTGTTATGGCATCATGGCAAGGCAAGGATTGCCCTTCAATCTATAAAACCAAAGCAAGGTTTCCACATTTAGTAGATCCTGAGATTCCTGCTTGGTTTCACACACTGATGTACACCTCTTTTAAGTTTCAAATAAAACACGTTTGGTTGTGTAGTGACAGAGATCTCGCCTGTAGAATTCTGGGAAAAAACACTGCCCAATGTGGGGCTCGAACCCATGACCCTGAGATTAAGAGTCTCATGTTCTACCGACTGAGCTAGCCAGGCTTGGTTACTGTGATTTGACAAAAAGGCCACTCAAGCCAAGGAGTGCAATACAAGCTATTAAAGTAGATCTAGGCTACCACATTCAGTACACTGAGATGCATGCTTGGTTTCACACATTGAGGAAAATGGGTAAGTAACCGTGAAGTAAAATGTGAAGCATTGGTTGTTCAGTGGTAGAATTCTCGCCTGCCACGCGGGAGGCCCGGGTTCGATTCCAGGCCAATGCAGTATTCAAGTTTTACTGAAATTATGGTTTATTTTGTTAAAGAGTGTCTGGCTCTTTGCTTTTTGGTGGTGCAGGTATAGAATTCCACATACAATAAATTAATGGTAGAATCTTGTGGTTTAGTGGTAGAATTCCCACCTGCCAAGAGAGAGGTCTGGATCTGAAAAGGGAATAAACACCAAACAAATGTTGTACTAAAAGCATATGACTCTTAGCTTGGGAGTTTTATTTCTATTGACTAAGCTAACCAGGCTTTGTTACAGTGTTGTAGCATCAAGGCAAGGCAACGCTTGCTCTTCAATCTACACTACTAAACCAAAGCAAAGTTTCCACATTCAGTAGATCCTGATATTCCTGCATGGTTTCACCCACTGATGTACACCTGAAACAGCGATATATTTTGTTAAAGAGTTCATGGCTCTTTGCATTTTGGTGGTGCAGGTATAGAATTTAACATACAAGGATTTAGTGATAGAATCTTGTGGTTTAGTGGTAGAATTCTCGCCTGCCATGAGGGAGGCATGGATCTGAAAAGGGAATAAACACCACCCAATGTTGTGCTCAAAGCAAATGACTCTTAGATTTGGAGTCTTTTTCGCTATTGACTCAGATAGCTAGGCTTTTTTACAGTGTTATGGCATCATGGCAAGGCAAGGATTGCCCTTCAATCTATAAAACCAAAGCAAGGTTTCCACATTTAGTAGATCCTGAGATTCCTGCTTGGTTTCACACACTGATGTACACCTCTTTTAAGTTTCAAATAAAACACGTTTGGTTGTGTAGTGACAGAGATCTCGCCTGTAGAATTCTGGGAAAAAACACCGCCCAACGTGGGGCTCGAACCCACGACCCTGAGATTAAGAGTCTCATGCTCTACCGACTGAGCTAGCCAGGCTTGGTTACTGTTGTGTGACAAAAAGGCCACTCAAGCCAAGGAGTGCAATACAAGCTATTAAAGTAGATCTAGGCTACCACATTCAGTACACTGAGATGCATGCTTGGTTTCACACATTGAGGAAAATGGGTAAGTAACCGTGAAGTAAAATGTGAAGCATTGGTTGTTCAGTGGTAGAATTCTCGCCTGCCACGCGGGAGGCCCGGGTTCGATTCCCGGCCAATGCAGTACTCAAGTTTTACTGAAATTATGGTATATTTTGTTAAAGAGTGTCTGGCTCTTTGCTTTTTGGTGGTGCAGGTATAGAATTCCACATACAATAAATTAATGGTAGAATCTTGTGGTTTAGTGGTAGAATTCCCACCTGCCAAGAGAGAGGTCTGGATCTGAAAAGGGAATAAACACCAAACAAATGTTGTACTAAAAGCATATGACTCTTAGCTTGGGAGTTTTATTTCTATTGACTAAGCTGGCCAGGCTTTGTTACAGTGTTGTAGCATCAAGGCAAGGCAACGCTTGCTCTTCAATCTACACTATTAAACCAAAGCAAAGTTTCCACATTCAGTAGATCCTGATATTCCTGCATGGTTTCACCCACTGATGTACACCTGAAACAGCGATATATTTTGTTAAATAGTGCATGGCTCTTTGCATTTTGGTGGTGCAGGTATAGAATTTAACATACAATGATTTAGTGGTAGAATCTTGTGGTTTAGTGGTAGAATTCTCGCCTGCCATGAGGGAGGCATGGATCTGAAAAGGGAATAAACACCACCCAATGTTGTGCTCAAAGCAAATGACTCTTAGATTTGGAGTCTTTTTCGCTATTGACTCAGATAGCTAGGCTTTTTTACAGTGTTATGGCATCATGGCAAGGCAAGGATTGCCCTTCAATTTATAAAACCAAAGCAAGGTTTCCACATTTAGTAGATCCTGAGATTCCTGCTTGGTTTCACACACTGATGTACACCTCTTTTAAGTTTCAAATAAAACACGTTTGGTTGTGTAGTGACAGAGATCTCGCCTGTAGAATTCTGGGAAAAAACACTGCCCAACGTGGGGCTCGAACCCACGACCCTGAGATTAAGAGTCTCATGCTCTACCGACTGAGCTAGCCAGGCTTGGTTACTGTGATGTGACAAAAAGGCCACACAAGCCAAGGAGTGCCCTACAAGCTATTAAAGTAGATCTAGGCTACCACATTCAGTACACTGAGATGCATGCTTGGTTTCACACATTGAGGAAAATGGGTAAGTAACCGTGAAGTAAAATGTGAAGCATTGGTTGTTCAGTGGTAGAATTCTCGCCTGCCACGCGGGAGGCCCAGGTTCGATTCCCGGCCAATGCAGTACTCAAGTTTTACTGAAATTATGGTATATTTTGTTAAAGAGTGCCTGGCTCTTTGCATTTTGGTGGTGCAGGTATAGAATTTAACATACAATGATTTAGTGGTAGAATCTTGTGGTTTAGTGGTAGAATTCTCGCCTGCCATGAGGGAGGCATGGATCTGTGTGTGACAAAAAGGCCACTCAAGCCAAGGAGTGCCCTACAAGCTATTAAAGTAGATCTAGGCTACCACATTCAGTACACTGAGATGCATGCTTGGTTTCACAAATTGAGGAAAATGGGTAAGTAACCGTGAAGTACAATGTGAAACATTGGTTGTTTAGCGGTAGAATTCTCGCCTGCCACGCGGGAGGCCCGGGTTCGATTCCCGGCCAATGCAGTACTCAAGTTTTACTGAAATTATGGTATATTTTGTTAAAGAGTGTCTGGCTCTTTGCTTTTTGGTGGTGCAGGTATAGAATTCCACATACAATAAATTAATGGTAGAATCTTGTGGTTTATTGGTAGAATTCCCACCTGCCAAGAGAGAGGTCTGGATCTGAAAAGGGAATAAAAACCAAACAAATGTTGTACTAAAAGCATATGACTCTTAGCTTGGGAGTTTTATTTCTATTGACTAAGCTGGCCAGGCTTTGTTACAGTGTTGTAGCATCAAGGCAAGGCAACGCTTGCTCTTCAATCTACACTATTAAACCAAAGCAAAGTTTCCACATTCAGTAGATCCTGATATTCCTGCATGGTTTCACCCACTGATGTACACCTGAAACAGCGATATATTTTGTTAAAGAGTGCCTGGCTCTTTGCATTTTGGTGGTGCAGGTATAGAATTTAACATACAATGATTTAGTGGTAGAATCTTGTGGTTTAGTGGTGGAATTCTCGCCTGCCATGAGGGAGGCATGGATCTGAAAAGGGAATAAACACCACCCAATGTTGTGCTCAAAGCAAATGACTCTTAGATTTGGAGTCTTATTCGCTATTGACTCAGATAGCTAGGCTTTTTTACAGTGTTATGGCATCATGGCAAGGCAAGGATTGCCCTTCAATCTATAAAACCAAAGCAAGGTTTCCACATTTAGTAGATCCTGAGATTCCTGCTTGGTTTCACACACTGATGTACACCTCTTTTAAGTTTCAAATAAAACACGTTTGGTTGTGTAGTGACAGAGATCTTGCCTGTAGAATTCTGGGAAAAAACATCGCCCAACGTGGGGCTCGAACCCACGACCCTGAGATTAAGAGTCTCATGCTCTACCGACTAAGCTAGCCAGGCTTGGTTACTGTTGTGTGACAAATAGGCCACTCAAGCCAAGGAGTGCAATACAAGCTATTAAAGTAGATCTAGGCTACCACATTCAGTACACTGAGATGCATGCTTGGTTTCACACATTGAGGAAAATGGGTAAGTAACCGTGAAGTAAAATGTGAAGCATTGGTTGTTCAGTGGTAGAATTCTCGCTTGCCACGCGGGAGGCCCGGGTTCGATTCCCGGCCAATGCAGTACTCAAGTTTTACTGAAATTATGGTATATTTTGTTAAAGAGTGTCTGGCTCTTTGCATTTTGGTGGTGCAGGTATAGAATTCCACATACAATAAATTAATGGTAGAATCTTGTGGTTTAGTGGTAGAATTCCCACCTGCCAAGAGAGAGGTCTGGATCTGAAAAGGGAATAAACACCAAACAAATGTTGTACTAAAAGCATATGACTCTTAGCTTGGGAGTTTTATTTCTATTGACTAAGCTGGCCAGGCTTTGTTAAAGTGTTGTAGCATCAAGGCAAGGCAACGCTTGCTCTTCAATCTACACTACTAAACCAAAGCAAAGTTTCCACATTCAGTAGATCCTGATATTCCTGCATGGTTTCACCCACTGATGTACACCTGAAACAGCGATATATTTTGTTAAATAGTGCCTGGCTCTTTGCATTTTGGTGGAGCAGGTATAGAATTTAACATACAATGATTTAGTGGTAGAATCTTGTGGTTTAGTGGTAGAATTCTCGCCTGCCATGAGTGAGGCATGGATCTGAAAAGGGAATAAACACCACCCAATGTTGTGCTCAAAGCAAATGACTCTTAGATTTGGAGTCTTATTCGCTATTGACTCAGATAGCTAGGCTTTTTTACAGTGTTATGGCATCATGGCAAGGCAAGGATTGCCCTTCAATCTATAAAACCAAAGCAAGGTTTCCACATTTAGAAGATCCTAAGATTCTTGCTTGGTTTCACACACTGATGTACACCTCTTTTAAGTTTCAAATAAAACACGTTTGGTTGTGTAGTGACAGAGATCTCGCCTGTAGAATTCAGGGAAAAAACACCGCTCAACGTGGGGCTCGAACCCACGACCCTGAGATTAAGAGTCTCATGCTCTACCGACTGAGCTAGCCAGGCTTGGTTACTGTGATGTGACAAAAAGGCCACTCAAGCCAAGGAGTGCCCTACAAGCTATTAAAGTAGATCTAGGCTACCACATTCAGTACACTGAGATGCATGCTTGGTTTCACACATTGAGGAAAATGGGTAAGTAACCTTGAAGTAAAATGTGAAGCATTGGTTGTTCAGTGGTAGAATTCTCGCCTGCCACGCGGGAGGCCCGGGTTCGATTCCCGGCCAATGCAATACTCACGTTTTACTGAAATTATGGTATATTTTGTTAAAGAGTGGCTGGCTCTTTGCATTTTGGTGGTGCAGGTATAGAATTTAACATACAATGATTTAGTGGTAGAATCTTGTGGTTTAGTGGTAGAATTCTCGCCTGCCATGAGGGAGGCATGGATCTGTGTGTGACAAAAAGGCCACTCAAGCCAAGGAGTGCCCTACAAGCTATTAAAGTAGATCTAGGCTACCACATTCAGTACACTGAGATGCATGCTTGGTTTCACAAATTGAGGAAAATGGGTAAGTAACCGTGAAGTACAATGTGAAACATTGGTTGTTTAGCGGTAGAATTCTCGCCTGCCACGCGGGAGGCCCGGGTTCGATTCCCGGCCAATGCAGTACTCAAGTTTTACTGAAATTATGGTATATTTTGTTAAAGAGTGTCTGGCTCTTTGCTTTTTGGTGGTGCAGGTATAGAATTCCACATACAATAAATTAATGGTAGAATCTTGTGGTTTATTGGTAGAATTCCCACCTGCCAAGAGAGAGGTCTGGATCTGAAAAGGGAATAAAAACCAAACAAATGTTGTACTAAAAGCATATGACT
This sequence comes from Crinia signifera, assembly GCF_055691185.1. Lineage (NCBI taxonomy): Eukaryota > Metazoa > Chordata > Amphibia > Anura > Myobatrachidae > Crinia > Crinia signifera. The sequence goes on from NW_028142643.1 coordinate 258,269, forward strand.
CTTAGCTTGGGAGTTTTATTTCTATTGACTAAGCTGGCCAGGCTTTGTTACAGTGTTGTAGCATCAAGGCAAGGCAACGCTTGCTCTTCAATCTACACTATTAAACCAAAGCAAAGTTTCCACATTCAGTAGATCCTGATATTCCTGCATGGTTTCACCCACTGATGTACACCTGAAACAGCGATATATTTTGTTAAAGAGTGCCTGGCTCTTTGCATTTTGGTGGTGCAGGTATAGAATTTAACATACAATGATTTAGTGGTAGAATCTTGTGGTTTAGTGGTGGAATTCTCGCCTGCCATGAGGGAGGCATGGATCTGAAAAGGGAATAAACACCACCCAATGTTGTGCTCAAAGCAAATGACTCTTAGATTTGGAGTCTTATTCGCTATTGACTCAGATAGCTAGGCTTTTTTACAGTGTTATGGCATCATGGCAAGGCAAGGATTGCCCTTCAATCTATAAAACCAAAGCAAGGTTTCCACATTTAGTAGATCCTGAGATTCCTGCTTGGTTTCACACACTGATGTACACCTCTTTTAAGTTTCAAATAAAACACGTTTGGTTGTGTAGTGACAGAGATCTTGCCTGTAGAATTCTGGGAAAAAACATCGCCCAACGTGGGGCTCGAACCCACGACCCTGAGATTAAGAGTCTCATGCTCTACCGACTAAGCTAGCCAGGCTTGGTTACTGTTGTGTGACAAATAGGCCACTCAAGCCAAGGAGTGCAATACAAGCTATTAAAGTAGATCTAGGCTACCACATTCAGTACACTGAGATGCATGCTTGGTTTCACACATTGAGGAAAATGGGTAAGTAACCGTGAAGTAAAATGTGAAGCATTGGTTGTTCAGTGGTAGAATTCTCGCTTGCCACGCGGGAGGCCCGGGTTCGATTCCCGGCCAATGCAGTACTCAAGTTTTACTGAAATTATGGTATATTTTGTTAAAGAGTGTCTGGCTCTTTGCATTTTGGTGGTGCAGGTATAGAATTCCACATACAATAAATTAATGGTAGAATCTTGTGGTTTAGTGGTAGAATTCCCACCTGCCAAGAGAGAGGTCTGGATCTGAAAAGGGAATAAACACCAAACAAATGTTGTACTAAAAGCATATGACTCTTAGCTTGGGAGTTTTATTTCTATTGACTAAGCTGGCCAGGCTTTGTTAAAGTGTTGTAGCATCAAGGCAAGGCAACGCTTGCTCTTCAATCTACACTACTAAACCAAAGCAAAGTTTCCACATTCAGTAGATCCTGATATTCCTGCATGGTTTCACCCACTGATGTACACCTGAAACAGCGATATATTTTGTTAAATAGTGCCTGGCTCTTTGCATTTTGGTGGAGCAGGTATAGAATTTAACATACAATGATTTAGTGGTAGAATCTTGTGGTTTAGTGGTAGAATTCTCGCCTGCCATGAGTGAGGCATGGATCTGAAAAGGGAATAAACACCACCCAATGTTGTGCTCAAAGCAAATGACTCTTAGATTTGGAGTCTTATTCGCTATTGACTCAGATAGCTAGGCTTTTTTACAGTGTTATGGCATCATGGCAAGGCAAGGATTGCCCTTCAATCTATAAAACCAAAGCAAGGTTTCCACATTTAGAAGATCCTAAGATTCTTGCTTGGTTTCACACACTGATGTACACCTCTTTTAAGTTTCAAATAAAACACGTTTGGTTGTGTAGTGACAGAGATCTCGCCTGTAGAATTCAGGGAAAAAACACCGCTCAACGTGGGGCTCGAACCCACGACCCTGAGATTAAGAGTCTCATGCTCTACCGACTGAGCTAGCCAGGCTTGGTTACTGTGATGTGACAAAAAGGCCACTCAAGCCAAGGAGTGCCCTACAAGCTATTAAAGTAGATCTAGGCTACCACATTCAGTACACTGAGATGCATGCTTGGTTTCACACATTGAGGAAAATGGGTAAGTAACCTTGAAGTAAAATGTGAAGCATTGGTTGTTCAGTGGTAGAATTCTCGCCTGCCACGCGGGAGGCCCGGGTTCGATTCCCGGCCAATGCAATACTCACGTTTTACTGAAATTATGGTATATTTTGTTAAAGAGTGGCTGGCTCTTTGCATTTTGGTGGTGCAGGTATAGAATTCCACATACAATAAATTAATGGTAGAATCTTGTGGTTTAGTGGTAGAATTCCCACCTGCCAAGAGAGAGGTCTGGATCTGAAAAGGGAATAAACACCAAACAAATGTTGTACTAAAAGCATATGACTCTTAGCTTGGGAGTTTTATTTCTATTGACTAAGCTGGCCAGGCTTTGTTACAGTGTTGTAGCATCAAGGCAAGGCAACGCTTGCTCTTCAATCTACACTATTAAACCAAAGCAAAGTTTCCACATTCAGTAGATCCTGATATTCCTGCATGGTTTCACCCACTGATGTACACCTGAAACAGCGATATATTTTGTTAAAGAGTGCCTGGCTCTTTGCATTTTGGTGGTGCAGGTATAGAATTTAACATACAATGATTTAGTGGTAGAATCTTGTGGTTTAGTGGTAGAATTCTCGCCTGCCATGAGGGAGGCATGGATCTGAAAAGGGAATAAACACCACCCAATGTTGTGCTCAAAGCAAATGACTCTTAGATTTGGAGTCTTATTCGCTATTGACTCAGATAGCTAGGCTTTTTTACAGTGTTATGGCATCATGGCAAGGCAAGGATTGCCCTTCAATTTATAAAACCAAAGCAAGGTTTCCACATTTAGTAGATCCTGAGATTCCTGCTTGGTTTCACACACTGATGTACACCTCTTTTAAGTTTCAAATAAAACAAGTTTGGTTGTGTAGTGACAGAGATCTCTCCTGTAGAATTCTGGGAAAAAACACCGCCCAACGTGGGGCTCGAACCCACGACCCTGAGATTAAGAGTCTCATGCTCTACCGACTGAGCTAGCCAGGCTTGGTTACTGTTGTGTGACAAAAAGGCCACTCAAGCCAAGGAGTGCCCTACAAGCTATTAAAGTAGATCTAGGCTACCACATTCAGTACACTGAGATGCATGCTTGGTTTCACAAATTGAGGAAAATGGGTAAGTAACCGTGAAGTAAAAGGTGAAACATTGGTTGTTCAGTGGTAGAATTCTCGCCTGCCACGCGGGAGGCCCGGGTTCGATTCCCGGCCAATGCAGTACTCAAGTTTTACTGAAATTATGGTATATTTTGTTAAAGAGTGTCTGGCTCTTTGATTTTTGGTGGTGCAGGTATAGAATTCCACATACAATAAATTAATGGTAGAATCTTGTGGTTTAGTGGTAGAATTCCCACCTGCCAAGAGAGAGGTCTGGATCTGAAAAGGGAATAAACACCAAACAAATGTTGTACTAAAAGCATATGACTCTTAGCTTGGGAGTTTTATTTCTATTGACTAAGCTGGCCAGGCTTTGTTACAGTGTTGTAGCATCAAGGCAAGGCAACGCTTGCTCTTCAATCTACACTACTAAACCAAAGCAAAGTTTCCACATTCAGTAGATCCTGATATTCCTGCATGATTTCACTCACTGATGTACACCTGAAACAGCGATATATTTTGTTAAATAGTGCATGGCTCTTTGCATTTTGGTGGTGCAGGCATAGAATTCAACATACAATGATTTAGTGGTAGAATCTTGTGGTTTAGTGGTAGAATTCTCGCCTGCCATGAGGGAGGCATGGATCTGAAAAGGGAATAAACACCACCCAATGTTGTGCTCAAAGCAAATGACTCTTAGATTTGGAGTCTTATTCGCTATTGACTCAGATAGCTAGGCTTTTTTACAGTGTTATGGCATCATGGCAAGGCAAGGATTGCCCTTCAATCTATAAAACCAAAGCAAGGTTTCCACGTTTAGTAGATCCTGAGATTCCTGCTTGGTTTCACACACTGATGTACACCTCTTTTAAGTTTCAAATAAAACACGTTTGGTTGTGTAGTGACAGAGATCTCGCCTGTAGAATTCTGGGAAAAAACACTGCCCAATGTGGGGCTCAAACCCATGACCATGAGATTAAGAGTCTCATGTTCTACCGACTGAGCTAGCCAGGCTTGGTTACTGTGATTTGACAAAAAGGCCACTCAAGCCAAGTAGTGCAATACAAGCTATTAAAGTAGATCTAGGCTACCACATTCAGTACACTGAGATGCATGCTTGGTTTCACACATTGAGGAAAATGGGTAAGTAACCGTGAAGTAAAATGTGAAGCATTGGTTGTTCAGTGGTAGAATTCTCGCCTGCCACGCGGGAGGCCCGGGTTCGATTCCCGGCCAATGCAGTACTCAAGTTTTACTGAAATTATGGTATATTTTGTTAAAGAGTGTCTGGCTCTTTGCTTTTTGGTGGTGCAGGTATAGAATTCCACATACAATAAATTAATGGTAGAATCTTGTGGTTTAGTGGTAGAATTCCCACATGCCAAGAGAGAGGTCTGGATCTGAAAAGGGAATAAACACCAAACAAATGTTGTACTAAAAGCATATGACTCTTAGCTTGGGAGTTTTATTTCTATTGACTAAGCTGGCCAGGCTTTGTTACAGTGTTGTAGCATCAAGGCAAGGCAACGCTTGCTCTTCAATCTACACTACTAAACCAAAGTTTCCACATTCAGTAGATCCTGATATTCCTGCATGGTTTCACCCACTGATGTACACCTGAAACAGCGATATATTTTGTTAAATAGTGCATGGCTCTTTGCATTTTGGTGGTGCAGGCATAGAATTCAACATACAATGATTTAGTGGTAGAATCTTGTGGTTTAGTGGTAGAATTCTCGCCTGCCATGAGGGAGGCATGGATCTGAAAAGGGAATAAACACCACCCAATGTTGTGCTCAAAGCAAATGACTCTTAGATTTGGAGTCTTATTCGCTATTGACTCAGATAGCTAGGCTTTTTTACAGTGTTATGGCATCATGGCAAGGCAAGGATTGCCCTTCAATCTATAAAACCAAAGCAAGGTTTCCACATTTAGTAGATCCTGAGATTCCTGCTTGGTTTCACACACTGATGTACACCTCTTTTAAGTTTCAAATAAAACACGTTTGGTTGTGTAGTGACAGAGATCTCGCCTGTAGAATTCTGGGAAAAAACACTGCCCAATGTGGGGCTCGAACCCATGACCCTGAGATTAAGAGTCTCATGTTCTACCGACTGAGCTAGCCAGGCTTGGTTACTGTGATTTGACAAAAAGGCCACTCAAGCCAAGGAGTGCAATACAAGCTATTAAAGTAGATCTAGGCTACCACATTCAGTACACTGAGATGCATGCTTGGTTTCACACATTGAGGAAAATGGGTAAGTAACCGTGAAGTAAAATGTGAAGCATTGGTTGTTCAGTGGTAGAATTCTCGCCTGCCACGCGGGAGGCCCGGGTTCGATTCCAGGCCAATGCAGTATTCAAGTTTTACTGAAATTATGGTTTATTTTGTTAAAGAGTGTCTGGCTCTTTGCTTTTTGGTGGTGCAGGTATAGAATTCCACATACAATAAATTAATGGTAGAATCTTGTGGTTTAGTGGTAGAATTCCCACCTGCCAAGAGAGAGGTCTGGATCTGAAAAGGGAATAAACACCAAACAAATGTTGTACTAAAAGCATATGACTCTTAGCTTGGGAGTTTTATTTCTATTGACTAAGCTAACCAGGCTTTGTTACAGTGTTGTAGCATCAAGGCAAGGCAACGCTTGCTCTTCAATCTACACTACTAAACCAAAGCAAAGTTTCCACATTCAGTAGATCCTGATATTCCTGCATGGTTTCACCCACTGATGTACACCTGAAACAGCGATATATTTTGTTAAAGAGTTCATGGCTCTTTGCATTTTGGTGGTGCAGGTATAGAATTTAACATACAAGGATTTAGTGATAGAATCTTGTGGTTTAGTGGTAGAATTCTCGCCTGCCATGAGGGAGGCATGGATCTGAAAAGGGAATAAACACCACCCAATGTTGTGCTCAAAGCAAATGACTCTTAGATTTGGAGTCTTTTTCGCTATTGACTCAGATAGCTAGGCTTTTTTACAGTGTTATGGCATCATGGCAAGGCAAGGATTGCCCTTCAATCTATAAAACCAAAGCAAGGTTTCCACATTTAGTAGATCCTGAGATTCCTGCTTGGTTTCACACACTGATGTACACCTCTTTTAAGTTTCAAATAAAACACGTTTGGTTGTGTAGTGACAGAGATCTCGCCTGTAGAATTCTGGGAAAAAACACCGCCCAACGTGGGGCTCGAACCCACGACCCTGAGATTAAGAGTCTCATGCTCTACCGACTGAGCTAGCCAGGCTTGGTTACTGTTGTGTGACAAAAAGGCCACTCAAGCCAAGGAGTGCAATACAAGCTATTAAAGTAGATCTAGGCTACCACATTCAGTACACTGAGATGCATGCTTGGTTTCACACATTGAGGAAAATGGGTAAGTAACCGTGAAGTAAAATGTGAAGCATTGGTTGTTCAGTGGTAGAATTCTCGCCTGCCACGCGGGAGGCCCGGGTTCGATTCCCGGCCAATGCAGTACTCAAGTTTTACTGAAATTATGGTATATTTTGTTAAAGAGTGTCTGGCTCTTTGCTTTTTGGTGGTGCAGGTATAGAATTCCACATACAATAAATTAATGGTAGAATCTTGTGGTTTAGTGGTAGAATTCCCACCTGCCAAGAGAGAGGTCTGGATCTGAAAAGGGAATAAACACCAAACAAATGTTGTACTAAAAGCATATGACTCTTAGCTTGGGAGTTTTATTTCTATTGACTAAGCTGGCCAGGCTTTGTTACAGTGTTGTAGCATCAAGGCAAGGCAACGCTTGCTCTTCAATCTACACTATTAAACCAAAGCAAAGTTTCCACATTCAGTAGATCCTGATATTCCTGCATGGTTTCACCCACTGATGTACACCTGAAACAGCGATATATTTTGTTAAATAGTGCATGGCTCTTTGCATTTTGGTGGTGCAGGTATAGAATTTAACATACAATGATTTAGTGGTAGAATCTTGTGGTTTAGTGGTAGAATTCTCGCCTGCCATGAGGGAGGCATGGATCTGAAAAGGGAATAAACACCACCCAATGTTGTGCTCAAAGCAAATGACTCTTAGATTTGGAGTCTTTTTCGCTATTGACTCAGATAGCTAGGCTTTTTTACAGTGTTATGGCATCATGGCAAGGCAAGGATTGCCCTTCAATTTATAAAACCAAAGCAAGGTTTCCACATTTAGTAGATCCTGAGATTCCTGCTTGGTTTCACACACTGATGTACACCTCTTTTAAGTTTCAAATAAAACACGTTTGGTTGTGTAGTGACAGAGATCTCGCCTGTAGAATTCTGGGAAAAAACACTGCCCAACGTGGGGCTCGAACCCACGACCCTGAGATTAAGAGTCTCATGCTCTACCGACTGAGCTAGCCAGGCTTGGTTACTGTGATGTGACAAAAAGGCCACACAAGCCAAGGAGTGCCCTACAAGCTATTAAAGTAGATCTAGGCTACCACATTCAGTACACTGAGATGCATGCTTGGTTTCACACATTGAGGAAAATGGGTAAGTAACCGTGAAGTAAAATGTGAAGCATTGGTTGTTCAGTGGTAGAATTCTCGCCTGCCACGCGGGAGGCCCAGGTTCGATTCCCGGCCAATGCAGTACTCAAGTTTTACTGAAATTATGGTATATTTTGTTAAAGAGTGCCTGGCTCTTTGCATTTTGGTGGTGCAGGTATAGAATTTAACATACAATGATTTAGTGGTAGAATCTTGTGGTTTAGTGGTAGAATTCTCGCCTGCCATGAGGGAGGCATGGATCTGTGTGTGACAAAAAGGCCACTCAAGCCAAGGAGTGCCCTACAAGCTATTAAAGTAGATCTAGGCTACCACATTCAGTACACTGAGATGCATGCTTGGTTTCACAAATTGAGGAAAATGGGTAAGTAACCGTGAAGTACAATGTGAAACATTGGTTGTTTAGCGGTAGAATTCTCGCCTGCCACGCGGGAGGCCCGGGTTCGATTCCCGGCCAATGCAGTACTCAAGTTTTACTGAAATTATGGTATATTTTGTTAAAGAGTGTCTGGCTCTTTGCTTTTTGGTGGTGCAGGTATAGAATTCCACATACAATAAATTAATGGTAGAATCTTGTGGTTTATTGGTAGAATTCCCACCTGCCAAGAGAGAGGTCTGGATCTGAAAAGGGAATAAAAACCAAACAAATGTTGTACTAAAAGCATATGACTCTTAGCTTGGGAGTTTTATTTCTATTGACTAAGCTGGCCAGGCTTTGTTACAGTGTTGTAGCATCAAGGCAAGGCAACGCTTGCTCTTCAATCTACACTATTAAACCAAAGCAAAGTTTCCACATTCAGTAGATCCTGATATTCCTGCATGGTTTCACCCACTGATGTACACCTGAAACAGCGATATATTTTGTTAAAGAGTGCCTGGCTCTTTGCATTTTGGTGGTGCAGGTATAGAATTTAACATACAATGATTTAGTGGTAGAATCTTGTGGTTTAGTGGTGGAATTCTCGCCTGCCATGAGGGAGGCATGGATCTGAAAAGGGAATAAACACCACCCAATGTTGTGCTCAAAGCAAATGACTCTTAGATTTGGAGTCTTATTCGCTATTGACTCAGATAGCTAGGCTTTTTTACAGTGTTATGGCATCATGGCAAGGCAAGGATTGCCCTTCAATTTATAAAACCAAAGCAAGGTTTCCACATTTAGTAGATCCTGAGATTCCTGCTTGGTTTCACACACTGATGTACACCTCTTTTAAGTTTCAAATAAAACACGTTTGGTTGTCTAGTGACAGAGATCTCGCCTGTAGAATTCTGGGAAAAAACATCGCCCAACGTGGGGCTCGAACCCACGACCCTGAGATTAAGAGTCTCATGCTCTACCGACTGAGCTAGCCAGGCTTGGTTACTGTGATGTGACAAAAAGGCCACTCAAGCCAAGGAGTGCAATACAAGCTATTAAAGTAGATCTAGGCTACCACATTCAGTACACTGAGATGCATGCTTGGTTTCACAAATTGAGGAAAATGGGTAAGTAACCGTGAAGTAAAATGTGAAGCATTGGTTGTTCAGTGGTAGAATTCTCACCTGCCACGCGGGAGGCCCGGGTTCGATTCCCGGCCAATGCAGTACTCAAGTTTTACTGAAATTATGGTATATTTTGGTAAAGAGTGTCTGGCTCTTTGCATTTTGGTGGTGCAGGTATAGAATTCCACATACAATAAATTAATGTTAGAATCTTGTGGTTAAGTGGTAGAATTCCCACCTGCCAAGAGAGAGGTCTGGATCTGAAAAGGGAATAAACACCAAACAAATGTTGTACTAAAAGCATATGACTCTTAGCTTGGGAGTTTTATTTCTATTGACTAAGCTGGCCAGGCTTTGTTACAGTGTTGTAGCATCAAGGCAAGGCAACGCTTGCTCTTCAATCTACACTATTAAACCAAAGCAAAGTTTCCACATTCAGTAGATCCTGATATTCCTGCATGGTTTCACCCACTGATGTACACCTGAAACAGCGATATATTTTGTTAAAGAGTGCCTGGCTCTTTGCATTTTGGTGGTGCAGGTATAGAATTTAACATACAATGATTTAGTGGTAGAATCTTGTGCTTTAGTGGTACAATTCTCGCCTGCCATGAGGGAGGCATGGATCTGAAAAGGGAATAAACACCACCCAATGTTGTGCTCAAAGCAAATGACTCTTAGATTTGGAGTCTTATTCGCTATTGACTCAGATAGCTAGGCTTTTTTACAGTGTTATGGCATCATGGCAAGGCAAGGATTGCCCTTCAATTTATAAAACCAAAGCAAGGTTTCCACATTTAGTAGATCCTGAGATTCCTGCTTGGTTTCACACACTGATGTACACCTCTTTTAAGTTTCAAATAAAACACGTTTGGTTGTGTAGTGACAGAGATCTCGCCTGTAGAATTCTGGGAAAAAACACTGCCCAATGTGGGGCTCGAACCCATGAGCCTGAGATTAAGAGTCTCATGCTCTACCGACTGAGCTAGCCAGGTTTGGTTACTGTGATTTGACAAAAAGGCCACTCAAGCCAAGGAGTGCAATACAAGCTATTAAAGTAGATCTAGGCTACCACATTCAGTACACTGAGATGCATGCTTGGTTTCACACATTGAGGAAAATGGGTAAGTAACCGTGAAGTAAAATGTGAAGCATTGGTTGTTCAGTGGTAGAATTCTCGCCTGCCACGCCGGAGGCCCGGGTACGATTCCCGGCCAATGCAGTACTCAAGTTTTACTGAAATTATGGTATATTTTGTTAAAGAGTGGCTGGCTCTTTGCATTTTGGTGGTACAGGTATAGAATTCCACATACAATAAATTAATGGTAGAATCTTGTGGTTTAGTGGTAGAATTCCCACCTGCCAAGAGAGAGGTCTGGATCTGAAAAGGGAATAAACACCAAAAAAATGTTGTACTAAAAGCATATGACTCTTAGCTTGGGAGTTTTATTTCTATTGACTAAGCTGGCCAGGCTTTGTTACAGTGTTGTAGCATCAAGGCAAGGCAACGCTTGCTCTTCAATCTACACTATTAAACCAAAGCAAAGTTTCCACATTCAGTAGATCCTGATATTCCTGCATGGTTTCACCCACTGATGTACACCTGAAACAGCGATATATTTTGTTAAAGAGTGCATGGCTCTTTGCATTTTGGTGGTGCAGGCATAGAATTCAACATACAATGATTTAGTGGTAGAATCTTGTGGTTTAGTGGTAGAATTCTCGCCTGCCATGAGGGAGGCATGGATCTGAAAAGGGAATAATCACCACCCAATGTTGTGCTCAAAGCAAATGACTCTTAGATTTGGAGTCTTATTCGCTATTGACTCAGATAGCTAGGCTTTTTTACAGTGTTATGGCATCATGGCAAGGCAAGGATTGCCCTTCAATCTATAAAACCAAAGCAAGGTTTCCACATTTAGTAGATCCTGAGATTCCTCACACTGATGTACACCTCTTTTAAGTTTCAAATAAAACACGTTTGGTTGTGTAGTGACAGAGATCTCGCCTGTAGAATTCTGGGAAAAAACACCGCCTAACGTGGGGCTCGAACCCATGACCCTGAGATTAAGAGTCTCATGCTCTACCGACTGAGCTAGCCAGGCTTGATTACTGTGATTTGACAAAAAGGCCACTCAAGCCAAGGAGTACAATACAAGCTATTAAAGTAGATCTAGGCTACCACATACAGTACACTGAGATGCATGCTTGGTTTCACACATTGAGGAAAATGGGTAAGTAACCGTGAAGTAAAATGTGAAGCATTGGTTGTTCAGTGGTAGAATTCTCGTCTGCCACGCGGGAGGCCCGGGTTCGATTCCCGGCCAATGCAGCACTCAAGTTTTACTGAAATTATGGTATATTTTGTTAAAGAGTGTCTGGCTCTTTGCATTTTGGTGGTGCAAGTATAGAATTCCACATACAATAAATTAATGGTAGAATCTTGTGGTTTAGTGGTAGAATTCCCACCTGCCAAGAGAGAGGTCTGGATCTGAAAAGGGCATAAACACCAAACAAATGTTGTACTAAAAGCATATGACTCTTAGCTTGGGAGTTTTATTTCTATTGACTAAGCTGGCCAGGCTTTGTTACAGTGTTGTAGCATCAAGGCAAGGCAACGCTTGCTCTTCAATCTACACTATTAAACCAAAGCAAAGTTTCCACATTCAGTAGATCCTGATATTCCTGCATGGTTTCACCC